>NW_022314095.1:0-3906 GCF_002776525.5 Piliocolobus tephrosceles
TTAAATTATATTAAATTTTAGAAGGAACACCCATGTAAATTTAGTTTCATAAAGCAATTTGCTGTCCTTAGCACCAAAAATAAAACATTAGAATAAAAACTGCTTTAAGCAAATGGCTATTGAAAGCCAATATTACCTTTTCTACTTAAAATGCATCATGCTTCCCTCCTCATTTTCTATAAACTTTAAACTCTTTAGATCAATATGACCTGATCTCCACATATTCTCTGCTCCAGCTCCTACTACACTCTGCCTTATAGCAAATTGCTAGCCACACTCTGCTTCCTCGCCCCCGCTGCCCACACATATGCACACAATACGTGCAGGGGCAGAATAGGGTAGTGATTTTGAATTCATATTCTGAGTCAGACTGTGTGGATTTAAATAAGTTCAAATCCAACTATTGGGCGCTTATTTCTTGGCCATATTACTTTATCTCTTGAAGTTCAGTTCTCTTTCAATGCACAGGAGTACTAATGCACCTACTTTCAGCAGATGATTGGATTCAAAAAATGTGTTATACATATACAATGGAATACTACTTATCCATAAAAAGAATGAAATTATGCATTCTGCCGCAACATAAATGGAACTGGAGGGATTTTTGTCATTTTTTTGTTTGAGATGGAGTCTCACTCTGTCACCCAGGCTGGAGTGCAGTAGTGAGATCTTGGATTGCTGCAACTTCCACCTCCCAGGTTCAAAGGATTCTCAAGCCTCAGTTTCCTGAGTAGCTGGGACTACAGGCGTGAGCCACCATGCCTGGCTAGTTTTTGTATTTTTAGTAGAGACGGGGTTTCCCCATATCTCCCAGGGTTGTCTCTAACTCCCGGCCTCAAGTGATCCACCGGCCTCAGCCTCCCAAAGTGCTGAGATTATAGGTGTGAGCCACCATGCATGACAGAACTGAAGGTTTTATCTTAAGTAAAATTACTCAAAACAAAACATGAAATACCACATTCTCACTTATAAGTGGGAGGTAAATAATGTGTCTACATGGACATAAAGTGTGGAATAATAGACACTGGAGACTCGGGAAGGATGAGAGGGTGGGAGGGTGGGATGAGGTGTGGGATGAAAATTACAAAATTACAATGTACACAAATTCACGTGATGGTTACCCTAAAAGCACAGACTTACCACTACTATATCCATGTAACAAAACTATAATTGTACCCTCTAAATCTATTTTAAAAATTAAAAACAGAATTAAATAAAACGATGCTTATAAAATATTTGCCAAGTCCTAAATACTATTATTAGTATTAGCATTATTATTTCTGTGATGGTAACTTTGATGAGGAGGAGGAGGCAGAATGTCTATCTGTGGCATTGCCTCTGCCTCTGGCATGATTTCTGCCTCCAGTGCTCATCCAGCTTCATTCATATTTGTCCCTCAGATTCAGCTCAGATATCATCTTTTTTAGAAAACATTTTCCAATGCCTTGGGTTGAGTGAAATAAACTTCTCCCATAGGACATATACTTTTAGGTGCATACATCATAGATTTTCTTGGACTTGCCTATTTTGGTTTCTTTCCTTCTTCACTAGGCTGTGAGTCCCTCAAGGACAGAGAGCCTACCATACGCATCAGAATGTTACCATTATCTAGCTCATTACCTTCCTCATCACATGTGTTCAATATTTTCACCGTTGCACTAAGTCCCTGAAGACAAATAATCAACAGTTTTACTTGTCAATGTTGCTACTGCCATGCCTTCAGAATGGAACTTAAGGAGTGAAATAAATTGAACTAAATCTATCTACCACACCTACTTTCTTTCCTTTATTTTTTTCCTTAAAATATCGCAAGCATGTGGCCCTTAGGAAAACTGGCTCAACACCCTTGTCCCTCTGGCCCTGGCCCTCTGGCCCAGTGTTCCCATCTCACACATGCAGTGTTCTCCCTTGCCGTGGTGTGCGGTGAGCAGCTGGCATTGTGATGACACACCACTGACTGCTTCCAATGTGCCTCCTGACAGCTATCTTCACAAATAAAATGTAAATTGAAACTGTTCCAAAAAACATCCATGACCTCAAGAAGATTTATCAGCTCTCCTGGTGTATGCAGTAAATGAAATGTTATAATTCTCTCTTCACACAAATTCTGTCTGACAGATGGTGTTTTGTTATTTTAGGAAAGTAGCAGTCTACTGAGTATTTAAGGGTTGTTTTCAGGGTCCCACTGCACCATTTCCACAAATCTTTTACCTCTAAGAGAACACATACAATAAATTCTTCCATAAAGTAACTACAGAGAAATTGGCATCTCCTAGGGTTATGAAGCCGAGATTAAGTAAATGTATATGAAAGAACTCTGTAGCCATCAATGCTTTATAAATATGTGTGCAAAGAAGGAAATCTGTTTTTCAAATAAGTTTCGGGAGGACTATTGCTTTATAATATCTCTATAGAACTAGCCAGTTAAACTTGTTCTTGTCATTCAGTCATTTCTGCTTTCTCAATGGGATATTCTCCTTGCATTTTTCAAATGCTATCTGATAAGACTGGGTTTTAAAATTATTGTTACTCTTACTTTCACATGAAGATAAATTGAGATAGAATTAACCTCACCTGACCTGGCACGGGTGGCTCATGCCTGTAATCCCAGAACTTTGGAAAGCCAAGGGAGGCAGATCACCTGAGGTCAGGAGCTTAATACCAGCCTGGCCAACGTGGTGAAACACTGTCTCTACTAAAAATACAAAATTAGCCAGGCATGACAGCGTGCCCCTGTAATTCCAGCTATGGAAGACTGAGGCAGAAGATTTACTTGAACCCGGGATGCAGAGGTTGCAGTGAACTGAGATCACGCCATTGCACTCCAGCCTGGGCAACAGAGTGAGACTCTGTCTCAAAAAGAAAAAAGAAAAAAATGATTAACCTCACCTAGGGAACTAAGGTCCCTCTGAAAATCTGAACAGAGGAGATGATGTTGTTCCATTAAAGAATCCCATCAATTACGTGTCATTGTTGATACATATCATAACCAGGCTATATAACTGCAAATTAGAGATGATTACAAATGAGGTTTATCATTAAAATCATTATAAAATGACAGTCACTAAGAAAAGGGAAAAACGACTTTTGCAAAACCAAAACATGTGCAGGTAGAAGAAATTTTTCCTTTCAGGAAAAGGAGCGCTTTTTTTCTTTGATTGAATTTATGACTCCCAATTTGTCATTTTAAGTAGATTAAAATATTACACTGCATTAAAACATAGATTGACATTAGTAATTTTGGATTGAGCATACTTAAACATGTTAATTTTTTTAAGTATAAATAAGGTAGACTGGCTTAATATATTTTACATACATTCACATCCTAAGCTAACATCAATGGTCTTTTAAAATTGGGAGTTTAAATTGATGGAACACTTTTGGTGGGCATTTTGTCAGTACTGCTCACACTAAGTTCTAATAAATATACACACATTTTTGATCCTACAATTCCACTGCTAAAAGTTGACTTGAACCTGTTGTTATGATGTAATACTTTCAAAATAATTATATTATGGTTCTAGCATGGCAAAAATTCAATAGCACTACACTAAAGAAGCAGTGGCTGTATATACAGCAGTAACAACGATGCTTAGTCACTTAAACAGCTTTATTGTCCCTGCCAGGAGATTCTAAACAAGCTAGTCTTTCTAACTTTTTCCATTGAACTGATTACATCTCTAAGCTATTTTGATATCCTATAAATGTCAGCTTCTATACAGTGTAGTTAAATTCACTTTCTAAAATGCATACTCATGGGTTATCCTTTTATAAAATAGTTTCTAAAATATTTTGCATAATTATTCTGTAGAGCTTTGTAGACTGTTACAAACTTTATATTTAGTTAGTTAGCTTGCCGCGAGGGTGGTAATTATAACAGGTGTAATCTCCACTTATTATTATTAT
>NW_022314095.1:3916-7369 GCF_002776525.5 Piliocolobus tephrosceles
TTATTATTATTATTATTATTATTATTATTATTATTATTATTATTTTGAGATGCAGCCTCCCTCTGTCACCCAGGCTGGAGTGCAATGGTGCTATCTCGGCTCACGGCAACCTCCGCCTCCTGGGTTCAAGTGATTCTCCTGTCTCAGTCTCCCAAGATTACAGGCATGTGCTTATATATATATATATATTTTTTTTTTTTTTTTTTTTTTTTGAGAGGGAGTCTCGCTCTGTCGCCCAGGCTGGAGTGCAGTGGCCGGATATCAGCTCACTGCAAACTCCGCCTCCCAGGTTTAGGCCATTCTCCTGCCTCAGCCTCCCGAGTAGCTGGGACTACAGGAGCCCGCCACCTCGCCCGGCTAGTTTTTTTGTATTTTTTTAGTAGAGACGGAGTTTCACCATGTTGGCCAGGATGGTCTCGATCTCCTGACCTCGTGATCCGCCCGTCTCGGCCTCCCAAAGTGCTGGGATTACAGGATTGAGCCACCGAGCCCGGCCGTGCTTATATTTTTAATCAACTTTTATTTTGGAAAATTTTCAGGTTGACCAAACAGTTGCAATGATAGAACAGTGGTTTCCATGTACCTAGTGTCCAGTTTCAGTTTCCAACAATGTTATCTTCTGTGGCCCATGTATGTTTGACAAAATGAGAAAAACAACAGTGACCTATTACTATTAACCAAACCCCAGACTTAGAGATTTCACCAGTTTTACCAACAATGTCCTTTTGTCTGTTCTGGAGTTTCATCCAGAGAACCACATTCCATTTACTTGTCATATGCCCTTTAGTCTCTGCCATACACTGTCTATGTTTCTCCATGTTTCTGTGATTTTCGTGACAGCTGAAAGGAGTACTGCTCACTATTTTGTACTTTGCCCCTCAATTTGGATTTGACTGATGTTTTAATCATAATTAGGCTAAGATTATGGGGTTTTAGGAAGACTATGGTGATTCAATGTTCTTTTCATCACCCCAAATCTATGGTCTCTTTAGTGGTCAGAAGGAATAAGGAGAGTTCATAGGCCAAAGTATTTTGGAAATTGTAGAACTTTGTAGAGGTGGTGTTCTCGAAATTAATGGGGCCAATATTGATTGACACCATGTTTGAGGTCAATATATGGCATCAAATGGGCAAGTGTCAGCATTCTAGATACTATGCAATGTGTAGGACTCTTCTACTCAAAAATGAAATGCTACATTTTACATAAATGTGAATTCCCACCAGACGGTCCCTATAAAAATGTATATACATATACATATATATTAATACATTTTGGAGTCAATAACGTAACTTTGCTGTACAAGTAAACACAAACATTTTTATGAATGTAATTTATATTAAAATTTCTAGGACTACAACAATCATGAATGTTAAGGTAAAGTTATTCATTATTTTTAAAGGCATAATCAAGATTTTATTAATCAATTTGGAAAATTATGCCACTGAATGTAGCATCACTCCTATTTGAATTTTCAATACAACGAACCTATATAGTAGATACTGTATATTTTATGTGATTGTTTGTATGAAAATAAATGCATTTATTTGGTGTTTATTTTTAAAATGTCAAAGAAAAAGTGATAATATTCAGTGTTAAATATTACATTACATTTCTTAAATCTAAACTCATTTTTTTCTAAGTTATTGTAAACACCTGGATCCTTACTGTAGCTATTCTAAGCATTTTCTTACTGGATTTACTGGATATACTTTGATTTATTATAAATTATTTTTATTTTTTTAGAATAACAGCACTACATTGATTTTTTTCAAAGTAATGTATATGGGTTGCCTAGTTTTTATCAATATCAGGATCATAAAAGGGTAGTAAATGTTAAAATACAGTGGCAATGGCATAGAATGCACCTTCCACAGAGTGATCCTAGCAGATAGTGGACTAACAAAGGCAGCAAAAGTCTCAAGACTATTTTGTTTATTCCACATTTATTCTATGACTCTTTTAAGTGAGATATTAGAGATAGAGGAGAAAGGTGGCATCCCTGATTACACAGATCTTAGAGTTTAATATAAATAATCATGTCTATATGGATAAATGTCATTCATTCATTCAATCATTCTCTTAATGCCCTTCAACCAATGCCACTAGGAACACACAAGTAATTGAACAATGGGGACGGGTGAGGTATCACAAAAGAAAGTGTTAACAGGACTTAGAATAGTAATCAGGCTTGTGTTAGGTGATCTTGATGAGGACTCAGTGAAATAGCGTTTGACTCTGGATGGATGCTGTCACAATATGGGTTGTTCTATGCTGAGTATCTTAAAAATTTTTTACCTCGAAAATGAGAAGAACACAGAGAAGCTAAAGCTGTGATTGTAAGAGAAACACTAATCACTCATACGAGCCAGGATGGGGGATATTTGGCCATTTTTGTGGTTTGAGCAATGTTATGATTTTGTCTTGATTCATCAGAGTCACTGAGTGCCCTTGTCTGATGTTGGTGTTTTGTGGCTTCATATCCAACAGGAATACAGCAAAGCCAATCTGTGAGTGCCAGGCCTGCCCTGGGCCATCATGGGCTACTTTTCTCTTTCTCATGTCACTTATTCAACTCACGTATTTTTTTTATTATTATTTCACAAGTAATACATAGTATTTTAGAAAATTTGAAAAATACAAAAATGATGAAGGATGAAAAAAGTCACTCATAATCCATCCATCAAATATGAAATATGTGTATGGTTCTGAAGTCACAAGTATATATTTGGTAGCCCCAACTCTCAAAAAGGAATTGAGGTTCATTGTTACAGTCCATAAATTAGAATTATATATTTGAAGATGGCCAAAATAAAGACATTTTCAGGGTGGTGAGAACATTTAGTAAAGGTGCCACAGAGAAGAAGTGGTATTTAGCCGGGCGTTGATGGATGCATAATTTTTGCCAGTTTTAAACTGAGATCATTGTGAGCACACATGACCACTGGGAAAGTCATATTATGTGAGGAACACTATGAGTGCTGTGAAGAGTTAACTCCTTTTGATTCTCTTTTGACCAGAGGCCACTATGGAAGTATTTCCTACAAGGGAACCTGAAGATCAAATAGGTGCTTGGCGGAGTAGTTTGTAGAATGGGATTAAAAACATATATGTTAGAGTATGTTTTCAGAACAAAATAAACACATGCCAAAAGAGCCTAGTACTGAGCCTGGCAAATGCTTGCTGGATGGTCAATGGTCCTGCCTCATGGGTTTCCCATGCTCTTCCCAGTGAGGATGCTAATCCCATGGGAAGCAAGCACTGCTGAATGCGAGAACACTTTCTTAACGGAAGAAAAACTGTACTTAAGGAGATAGGAATCATTCATTGAGTCTTTGTAGTAATTTCACCTGACTTTGAAGGATAAAAACAATTCAGAGATTGTGCTTCAGTGCTAAGAGTATTCTCTGCTTTCCAAATCAGTCAGTCTTTCAAAACTCCTTTTTCCAGGTTAC
>NW_022314097.1:0-2175 GCF_002776525.5 Piliocolobus tephrosceles
AAAGGGGATGACTGGAGCCTCATCAGACTCCAGTGAGGAGAGGGGGATAAAATTGCATGGCAGTGTCGGAGACCAAGTACAGCCTTGGGAGGCTCAGCCAGGCCAGCAGTCTTCAGGCCATAGTGGGCCATCAGAGGAGCTCCTGGATCAGAAGGGGCTTGCCTTGATGTCCTTAAAATGCATTCCACAGCCTGGAGCAGCTGTGAGAAGCATGGCCTAGATGTGGGTGCAGGAGTGGACTGTGGTCCCTTAGGCTCCCAAGTCAGAAGTCTGCCAGGTGCTGGCTTGGGGTGGCCACAGCTGATTTTCTGTGTGTTCTAGTGGAGGTGCAGAATCACACAGGGGACCTGAATATCTCTGGTTTGGAAGACAGCATGTTGGATGGTTAGATGGGCTTTCAGCATTACCAAACTGGGAGATTGAACTATTATACGTTTCAGTTCACCTTGAATTGTGCCCATAGAAGATAATGAGATAATTATAAATAGCGTTTGTGTTCTGATCACTCTACCAACCTGCCATTCCCCTGTCTCTGTCCCATTTATTGGGCCTCCCAAGTCCCTGAGACAAAATATTGAAATTAGGCCAGTTGTGCCAGGCCCAGTGGCTCAAGCCTGTAATCCCAGCACTTTGGGAGGCTGAGGTGGGTGGATCATTTGAGGTCAGGAGTTTGAAACCAGCCTGGCCAGCATGGCAAAACCCAGTCTCTACTAAAAATACACAAAATAGCCAGGTGTGGTGGTGCAGGCTTACAATCCCAGCTACGTGGAAGACTGAGGGCATGAGAATCACTTGAACCAGAGAGGCGGAGGTTGCAATGACCTGAGAACATGCCACTGCACTCCAGCCTGGGGGACAACAGAGTGAGACTCTGTCTCAAGAAAAAAGAAAAGAAAAGAAAAAAGAAAGGAAATTAGACCAATTACGTGTGCAGTGGCTCACACCTGTAATCCTAGCACTTTGGGAAGCCGAGGTAGGCAGATCACCTGAGATCAGGAGTTCAAGTCCAGAAAGACCAACATGATAAAACCCTGTCTCTACTAAAATAACAAAAATTAACTGTGTGTGGTGGCAGTCACCTGAAGGCTGAGGCAGGAGAATCTCTCGTACCCAGGAGGCAGGTTACAGTGAGCTGAGATTATGCCACCGCACTCCAGCCTGGGTGACAGAGTGAGACTCCATCTCCAAAAAAGAAAAAAGAAAAAGGAAATTAGGCCAATTAAGAATTGGGCTGGGCTCAGTGGCTCATGCCTGTAATACCAGCACTTTGGGAGGATAAAGAGGTAGGATCACTTGAGGCTAGGAGTTAAAGACCAGCATCTGCAACATAGAGGGTGTGGTAGCATGCACCTGTGGTCCCAGATACTTTCAGAGGCTGAGGTAGGAGGATCTGTTGAGCTCAGGAGGTCGAGGTTGTAGTGAGTCATGATTGTACCACTGTATTCCAGCCTGGGCAACAGGGCAAGACTCTGTCTCAAAAAAAATAATCATAATAACAAAGAAAAAAACCAAAATCGCCTTCAAGTGTTCAAGTGGAACTTCAAAATCGTTAAGGTGAGTGAAAAAGGCATGTTGAAAGTTGAGATAGGCCAAAAGCTAGGTTTTTTGCATGTTAGCCATGTTGTGAATGCAAAGGAAAAGTTATTGAAGGAAATTAAAAGTGCTATTCCAGTGAACATACAAATGGTAAGAAAATGAAACAGCTTTATTGCTATAAGGAGAGAGTTTTAGGGGTCAGAATAGAAGGTCACACCAGCCACAACATTCCCTGAAGGCAAAGCCTAATTCTGAACAAGGCCCTGACTCTCTTCAATTCTGTAAACCCTAAGAAAGATGAAGAAGCTGTAGGAAAAGTTTGAGTCTACCAGTGGTGGATTCCTGAGGTTTAAGGAAAGCAACCATCTCCATAAGGTAAAAGTACAAGGTAGAGGCTGAGGTGGGTGGATTGCTTGAGCCCAGGCATTTAAGGCTGCTGTGAGCTATAATTATGCCACTGAACTCAAGCCTGGTTAACAGAGAAAGACCCTGCCTCTTGTGGGGAGTAAAAACAGGCACATTGAAACAGCAAGTGCTTATGTAGAAGCTAAGATCATTGATGAAAATGGCTATGCTAAATAAATTTTCAATAGAGACAAAACAACCTTCTTCCATTGGCTGAAGATGCCATCTTAAGAC
>NW_022314098.1:0-7095 GCF_002776525.5 Piliocolobus tephrosceles
TTTTTTTTTTTTTTTTGCAAGAAGTTAATGAACGAAAAATGTAGTCTTATTCTTTTAAAAGAGCTAGATCTTCATTTGAAGCTTGCTGATTACTATAGGGGTTTTGTATTAATAGATATGAGAATGCATGTGTACTGTTTGTGACTTATTTGAACCGGTTTATCTTATTCCATACCTCATTATACATTTGATTTGAGGCAACATGCAGAATAAATTAAAGAGCAATAATTGGTCAAATGCAATAGAAATAATTTTACTGGTAAACTATAAAAAAGAGTAAAAATAATGGTGATTATAAGAGTAAGATTTTTGATGAGATGGGGCCTTCTTTGTGCCAGCCAGCGTTGTACTAAGTGTGTGGATATGTTCTCTCACTTAATTTTTAGAACAATCATGTCTACTGTGTGTACTAGCTTCAATTTGCAGATGAGGAGACGGAAGCCTAATGAAAATGAGTATCATGTGCAAAATGAAATAGTTGGAAAAAACTAATACTGATATAAAACAGGATTTTTACCCTCTACAGAATATCTAATGTCGAAATACCACAAATAGTTATCTATTGAGATGAATAAAACAAAATAATATATACATATATATATATACTATTATCAAAACATTCATTGAAAAGTAATAATTTCAGAAGAAAAGGTAAGCATCACCAAAGAAGTGAAAAAAAAAATTTGGAAAGTGTATATTACTGGCATGGGTACATTTTAATATATTCTTGGCATTTTCTACATAAATTCATAAAAATCTAACAACTTTGATATTTTTATTAATACATGGTATAGACTTCAATATTATTCATTGTAAATAAGTTTAAAGGGAAAGAAGTTAATTTGATAAACTGGGTGTTTAAAAATGTGTTCTCAGATTTATTGGGTGACAAAATTAAATAAAAAGCTTATAAAATAGTCACAAATTCTAATATTCTCAGTTCAAATGAATCACGATTTCTTTAAAGCACATTATCTTTTCAATGAAAATACGATTTGTAAAAGTTTAATACATACACACAAAATTATCAGATAAAAATAACTGCATTTATATTTGTGACATGATTTTCAGTTTTCAAATAACTTCTTTAATTATACACATACAATAGTCCACTGTTATTCATTTAGGCTACAATCCGAGACCTCCAATGGATGCCAAAAACCATGGAGAGTACTGAACTCTATGTATACAAGTTATTGTCCTCTACATACAAACCTATGATAGAACTTAACTTATAAATTAGGCACAGTAAGAGATTAACAATAATAACATAGAACAAATAGAGTGGTGTGTGATTTAAAATGTATAAATTGTTTATTTCTGGAAATTTTCATTTAATCTTTTTGGACTCTGGTTACTGCTGATATATGAAACCACAGGAAGCAAAACTGCCAATATGTGGGGACTAATGCACTTAAGTCACAGTTTTGGAAACATGAGTTTTGTACTGAAATAATGTAGTTGAGTGAAAGATCTTTTTCACAGTCTTTTTGCTATTAATTTTCTTCCTTACTACATAAGACAATATGGACATTCTTGTCTGTTAAGTCAATAAATTATAAGCCTATAAACAAACAGGTATCCCTGTATTGGACCCAAATTGTAAAATTTAATCTCTTTCTCTTATCCTACCCTGTGTGTATATTCATACACACACACACACACACACACACACACAAACATACTTATTTACATACACACACATATATACACATAACTTATATTTATACATATGTATTTTAAATTCTTTTGGTTCACATAACATGCTTAGAGAGCTTAACATAAAATTGCTTAATTTCTCTTTAAAACTTGTTCATAACTTTATTGGTTAAAGCTAGCATGCTTGATCTGGAACCCTAGTAAATGGCATAAGGACATATTACTGTTGCATGTGTTCAGAGCAATTAAATGAACCTGCTCTAAGTTATTATTGCGATACTAATATTAACAAGTTAGGCTAGGGCCAAATTATGAGGAAGGTGAAATCTATGATTGAAAATTATGTAGAATGTTCTACAGGCAAGTGGGATCCATGCAAAGATTATGAGGAAAGTTCTGACATAATGAATTTTGTTACATTTATATGTTTTATCTTATGATGAAGATTGCAACAAGCAAAACAGGTGTAATAAACTGGCAACCTGGGCTTTAATGCTGTTCCCAGAAATGTGTCATGTTCCTGGATTTTTTTTTCTTTATTGGGGAGGAGCCATGGAAGGACAATGCTCAAATTAGAAATAAGAAACAATTATACTTCCTTAAGCGACATTGATATGAGGGGTGTGGTCATAAAAATAATCAGTGTTGGAGAAGCCTTCAGTAAAAACTATCCTCGTGATAGAAACAGTTTTTAGGTAGAAGAAGGGGAGGAGAAGTTTCAAAGTTAAATTTAAAGACATTTTCTATTGTGAGACGATATATTCAAGAACGTTCAGGGAAAAGGTTTGGATAGGTGGGATGAGGTGAAAGCGTGTGTGTGTGTGTGTGTGTGTATATTTGAGAATATATTAGGAAATACAGAAAGTCTTACTTCCCATAAACAAGAAAAGATGTAACACATCTTGACCTGTTTTCTGAGGCCAGTGTAACATTAAACCAAAACCAGTTAAGTATAAGAAAAACAATGAAAAAAATCCCATTAACGTATATGTAAAAATTTTTAACAAAAGTATTGTCATATGAATTGCATTGGAAATCTGTATTACAGTGATTATTCAGCATGACAAAGTGGTTGGTTTAACTTTAAAAAATGAACATCACATTAACAGATTTTGGAAGAAAATTTATATGATTATCTTAGAAGTTGCAGAGAAATGGATTTGACAAAATTCATCACCTACTCATGACAAAACTCTCAGCAAACTAGAAACAGAAACTATCACTATAAGGAATAATTGCAAAAACATCCATAGCTAACATCACATGATGTGTTGTAAAATGTAATGTTTTGTCTTTGAAGTTGGAAATAAGATAAATATGTTTCTACTACTTCTATTTAACATTTTACTGGAAGTGAGTTCAATAGAGAAAATTGTAATGGAAAAAATAAAAAATGTTTTCTCACAGATGACTTGATTAGGTAAGTAGAAAATCCAGAATAATGTACAAAATAATTCATAGAATGAATAAGAAAGTTTAGCAAGTTTGTGGCATACTTAATCAGTCCCCCCAAATTTATTCTATTACTGTGTTGCCATTAGAAAACATAGGGAAATAAAATTTTTAAAGTATAAACTATAAAATTACCTACAAGTATAAACTATAAAATTATTAGAAGAAAACAAAAAACTTCATGACTTCAGAATTGGCAATGGATTCTTATATATGACCCCCAAAAAGCATAAGCAATAAAATTTTTAAAAATAGATAAATTGGACTTCATAATTTTTAATGGAGGTTTTATAGGACACTATCACAAATGGAAGAAAATATTTGTAATCCAGGACTATTGCAGCAAACTAGCATATATAGTAAACTTACTAATACTTTACTTAAAATTTGATAAACAAAAGGCTGCATTTCCCATAGCAGCCTCCAAGATGGTCGCCTATGATCCCTAGCTCCTGGTAGTCACACTCCTGTCCCTGAAAGCATCAGAATCTATCTGTGCAACCAATAGTATATAGCAGAAGTTCTGGTGTCACTTCCAGGATTAGGTTATATAAGATACTGCTGCTTCCATCATTGTTACTATGTCAGAGGTCTCTAAAGCTAGCCCCAGATTTACTTATTCAGTAGAAGAACTCACAGGACTCAGTATATAGTTGTACTTTTGGCTAAGATTTATCAAAGCAAAATGATATGCAATAAAATTAGTAAAGAAAAAAAGGCCATGGGATGAAGGCTTAAAGAAGCCAGGGGCAAATTTTCAAGAGTTGTCTCCTAGTAGAGTCACACAGGACACACTTCATTCTTCCTGCAATGAATTGTGACAACACAAGTGTTCACTCGGAGGAAAGATTCAGTACGCAAGGTTTTTATTGTAGGCTGGGGACAAGGAAAGTCTCTGACTCGCACCAAAATTCCAGACACCAGAAGGAAAGCAGGTGTTCAGCATAAACCATGTTGTTTACACCGTTTTAGGCACAATGAGCTACTGGTACATATCATTTTTTCTTTCTTTTCCTTTAGGAAAACACTCTTCTAAGTTTCTTACTTCATTTGGTTCTGGAGGTGCTGATCCTATCTCCCCTGGCTCTAGAGCACATGACCAAGGTTGGCCAGCTATGGCGGTACCACCCTGAACACGCCTGATGTGGTCTAATACTTATCATTTAGGTAAAAATCATCGTAGTATAGAGAACTCATTAGCAGTCACATTTCCAAATGCCAGCCATGGACCAAAACTTCCAGGCAGGCCTTTCTAAGGATTGCAGTCTCGGAACTACTATGTTAAATCTTCTGCAAAGTCATCCTTTCTCTTCAATCACTTGAGGGGAAGCCAGCAGTCAGGTTGTGCACAGAGCTATGTCCTGCCTATGGTGAGAAACTGATGCCTGTCAACAGCTGTGTGTGAGTTTGGAAGTGGATTAGTAAAGTTATAGATGAAGGCAACCTTGGCTGACAGCTATGCTGCACCCTCAGGAGATACTGTGCCAGTGCCAGATCGACCCAGCTAAGCTTTGTCTAGATTCCTGATCATCACAAAATGTATGTGATAGTGAATAGTTTTGTTTTAAGCTACTAAGTTTTTGCATAAATTGTTATATAGTGTTGAGAGATGAAAGATTTCCCCAACCAAAGATGTCCACATTCTAATCTTTGGAACCTGTGAATACATTACTTTATGCAGAATTTGCAGGTGCAATAAAGGTTTTTTTTTCGTTTGTTTGTTTGTTTTAAACAGTTTCGCTCTTGTTGTGTAGGCTGGAGTGCAATGGCGCAATATTGGCTCACTACAACCTCCGCCTCCGGAGTTTAGACGATTCTTCTGCCTCAGCCTCCTGAGTAGCTGGGATTACAGGTTCCCACCACCACGCCCAGCTAATTTTTCAAATTTTTAGTAGAGATGGGGTTTCACCATGTTGGTCAGGCTGGTCTGGAACTCCCAACCTCAGATGATCCATCCGCCTCAGCCTCCCAAAGTCCTGAGATTATAGGCGAAGTTATATATTTTTTCTTTTGTTTTTGATTTTTTTTGAGACAGAGTCTCGCTCTGTGGCCAGGCTGGAGTCCAGTAGCTCAATCTTGGCTCACTGCAAGCTCCGCCTCCCAGGTTCACGTCATTCTCCTGCCTCAGCCTCCAAGTAGCTGGGACTACAGGCGTGCACCACCACGCCCAGCTAATTTTTTGTGTTTTTAGTAGAGACGGGTTTCACGTGTTAGCCAGGATGGTCTTGATCTCCTGACTTCGTGATCCACCCACCTCGGCCTCCCAAAGTGTTGGGATTACAGGCATGAGCCACCGCACCCTGCCGAAGTTAAATATTTTAAATGGGGAGACAATTCTGGATTATATGTGTGAGTTCAATGTAATCACAAATGTCTTTATACTAGGGAAGGGGGCAGAGGATCAGAGTGAGTAGTAGGAGATTTGGTTATACAAAGTGTTAGGATAAGGAAGCAAGAGAAGGACTTGACTGGCTATTATCAACTTTGAAGATGGAGGAAGTCCCATGGACCAGGAGACATGGGCAGCCTCTAGGAACTTAAAAAGGCAAAGAAATGGATTATCCCCTGGAATCTCTAGAAGGAATAGCAGGCCTGCAATCACCTGGATTTTAGGCAAGTGAAAATGATATTGGACTTTGGCCCATCACTACTGTAAGATAGTTTGTTATTGTTCTTTTAAGCTGCTATGTTTATGGTAATATATTCAACAACAATAGGAACTAATACCTGCAGCAGTAAATAAAGAATACTTGAGGATACATCATTGCACAAAACCTATTGCTCTCAAGGAATTTACATTCTAATGGGGGAAAAGGTACATATGTGAGAAAATATTGATCAGATGTTAATTAGTCCTACAAAGAAAAGTAAAGCAGGGTAGGGAGAATAGAGCAAGTCTGATACAAGTTGTTGACAAAAAGCCTAGTTTACCAGAGGATACATAAGTTAAAAACTGAATGAAGTGACAAAACAAGTCTTTTGTGTCTCTGGAGTAAGAGTGATTCAAGCAGAGGGGAATAAGTTCAAATACTCTGAGATGAAAGCAGGTTGGATGTGTTCTAGGAGCATCCAGGGGGGCAGTATGGCTGGACATCATGAGTAAGCAAGATGGAATACGGCACAATAGCACTACACCCTATATGGACTGTGCATAAAGTTCTTTCACTTTCTTCACAACTGCACTGATACAAGAGTCATTCTTATCCGAGATCTTGGCAACTGCACCATGTGATTTTTGTCCTTAATTGTTGAGTAAAGAACTTGTGCCTTTTCATTTGAAGAAAGTACTTTTGGCTTTTCTTTGTTATATCTGAATTTTCAGCATCACTACTCTTGTGCTTTGAGACCATTATTAAGTAAAATAAAGAACCCTTATTTTATTTAGTATCTGCACCAAGATCCTGTGACAGTTCATCACCCAGAAGATACTGACTAATGGGCAGGGAGCAGGTACATGGTGGCGATGCTGGGCCAGGGGATGATTCACCCCCTGGGTGGGATGAAGCAGGGTGACCTGAGATTTTATTACACCCCTCAGAATAGCACATAATTTAAAACTTACAAATTGTTTAAAAGATACTTTTTAAAAATAATAAAACAAAAAACCCTCATAAACTCTTCATTTTTAGAATTTCTCATTTGATATTTTCAGGCTACCGTTGAATGCGGGTAACAAACTGTATAGAAAGAGATCGTGGAAAAGGTGGGAGCTGCTGTAAAACGAATTTTCAAAACACAAAAGTGTAATGTGAAAATTTCAGAAAATTAAAATGCGTCATCTGGGTGGGGATCATTTGGAAATAGAGTTTTTTCCTACATTTTTATGTCACACTGCCCAGGAAATGGCTTCATATATTTCTCCTGAAATGTTATCTCTGGGACACTATGATAACTAAGCTTTAGTTGGGAAAGGAAGAACACAACATGAGAACTGGCATGGACAAGACGACCCAGGACCTGCACTCACATCCATGACTTTCAACA
>NW_022314100.1:0-5256 GCF_002776525.5 Piliocolobus tephrosceles
CCTAAAAACAACTTCCACTGTAAACTCTATCTCAATCTCTGCTTCTGGAGACCCCAGGCCCAGGCAAGAGCAATGGGTTGGTATGGGGGCTATGGTGGGGAATCCAGGTGGTCCAGCTCCAACAGCAGGAGTCCCCATCTGGTTCCAAGTTTTCATCATCAAGCCCATACATTCCTCAGATTGAGGGGTTCCATGGTTGATGATAAGTATCATGTGTCATGCTTTGGGATTTTTGATCTGATTTGCCTGTGACATCAGGAGTAGACTTTTATTTTTATTTTTAAATGCCTATTTCTGTGCCCAGCTCAGACCTTTAACTGATGTCCAGGTTCATGCATTCAGCTGTGGTTGGGCTCTCTCCATCTCAAATAGTTGTGAGTTTCCCTCATCGCCTCCTCCCTGCACCCCCACCTCTGTGATGGTGGCTCTTCCTCCCCAGGTGCTCAGAGAGACATGGCCAGCTCCACTCCTCCCCTGGCACCCACCTTCTGACCGCTCAGCACCTCCGTCCCTCTGCTGTCCACACGGACCGATATCTGCACTCTGCCTGCCTGCCTGCTCCCGTCACATCCCTACCTGGCTGCTCTCGGAGGAGGATCACACCGTGGCCCTTCCTGGTCTCCCTGCTCAGCCTCCACCACAGTCTATTCTGTTCAGCGATTCAGATTAGCCATGTCCTGCACCAAGCCCGAGTCTCCAGCCTCGCTTTGTGCAGCTGCAGCCTTTCCCAGGTAGACAAAAAAAAAAAAAAAGGTTTGTAGCAGGAAGGGTTGTGTCCCTTGAGCTAAAATATGGGTAGGGACAGCCTGGCCCTCTCACTTAAGCCAAACCTTGGCCTAGTGGCCAGGCCTTGGAAGGCAGGTAGTGCTGTCTTGTTTGCTTCTTACACAGTTCACGGGACATGATTCTGGCAGGACCCTTCCCCATCAGGGAGCCCCACCCCTTGTTTCACAGTGAGGAGCAGAGGCCCTGGGGGACTTGATGGCTGGGGTGAGTCTCCAGTGAGACATGAGTAAATTAGCTAATTAAGGCAGCTCCACTGAATACATTCTACACGCAGGCAATTTGCTGTTTACTTCCCACATAGACAAAGAAATGAAAATAGGAACTCAATCAACATCTCAGAAAGAAAAATTACCTTTGATGAATGAATGATAATGAAAGATTTCTTGATCATTGAAAGTGTGTGAAATGGTTCTCACTCCAAGGTCAAAAAGTTAATAGCCCCCACCCAAACCAAAGTGTCCATCATTTGTTCAGGAAAGTATCTGTTCAGCACCTGCAACGTGCCAGGCATGTGACTGGGCCTTATTGATGAAACAGTGGGGAAGTCAGATCAAAGGAGAACATTAATCAAACAGTCAAACAGATGACACAGATCAGAGCCCACCCACGTTTCCTGGAGTCTGACATCTTGTGAGTTTCTGGTAACAACAGGCCAGGAAGGAGGCAGATGCTGTTTGTGCAAAGAAGACAGTCAGTAGATAGGACTTGTTGGCAGTTGAACCCTCACAAGGTGATGCCTCCAGTGTGTTTTAGATACTCTCTTCTGAGGCCAGGTCATCCTTGAAGGTCTTGTCCTCCCCCTGCTCTCACCCCCATGCACAGTTCTGGACTAGGCAGGAATGACTGACCATCGTGTCACAGTGGGGGCAGAAGAGATAAGGTTTGGGGCTGAGTGAACAGTCCAGGGAGTTGACGAGTGTCACTGGAGGAGGGGAGAAAGTGAGGGGGCGAATGGGGAAGAGGATGGGGCCAGCTTCCTGCCAGCTGAGGGGGGTTTTGTGGTTCTCCCTGGCAGCTTAGATTCCCATGGACAGAGCTCGGGAGGCAGGTGGCCAGAGAACTCCCACCCTACCCCGTTCCTGTGCCACAGGGAGGATACCACATGGGTTGGGATGTGTTGCCTGAATCTGGGTGAAATACTGACCGTTCACCGTTTCTTCTTTGTGTCTGCCTGGATGGCAAAGGAGAGGTCTATTTTATTGCAAACTTTTGCACTCCTCTCTTCTCTGATGAGTGCATTCAACCAGAATGTCTGAGATCCGTGAACTACTTGGTAACCAACTACTCCCAATAGAATTGCTCTAGTTCTTAGGACAATTCTTGGACACAGTGAAGATTCAGTAAATATCTGTGGACCCACTGAATGTGTGCCTTAGGACCCAGGCAGGGTCACTGTCAGGGAACGGTCCTGTTAGGGGATGGTGCTGAGGAGCGGGAGTGGTCTCAGCATAGGGGCTTTGGGACCCAGGGTCCCCTTCTAAGGAAACAGGAAAAGAGGAGGCAGCTGGGGCCTGGATATTGGAATCCATGCAAGGGGTGCCCCAAATTTGATAACAAGTGCCTCCTCTCAAAGTGAGGGCTGTGGGGTGGGTATGACTGCAGTGGTGTGTTAGTTAAAAATATTTTTAAAAACTCTTTTGGAAAAAAAAGCCCAACAACCCTGATTTGTAGCAATTGCCAATTTCCCAGGTGTAAATACTCCCATCATGGCTGATTTCAAGCTGCCAAAGATGTAACCACCAATTAGCAAAGTTCCTGAACATTTCACAGTTGGCTCTCAGAGCCAGCTGCCTGCACTCCACTGGGCATGAGGGACTGTCTGGTCCCTACTAGGGGTCTCACAGTGGATGTGGGGTGGGTGCACCACGGGGCAGTGGGTGAGCCTGTATATACTGCTATGCAATGGGAAGCATTACTTGAATCACCCACAAAGTCCAACAGTGAGGACCTGGCAGATGTAGACCAATGAACACTAAAGGAGTGGGACCAGCAAGGATGAAGCAGAATTTCCCAAAGGGAATGGAGACCCTGCCAGGAGGAAGAGAGGCTCCTGCGGAGGCTCTGGAGCCCTTGAGAATTTTTGAAAATGACTCCTTTGATCGGGCTGCAAAACTCAAACCTGGGGGGAAAGAGGTTGACTGCGGCTGCAATTTTATCAAAAGAATTATGTGGAAAAATGAGAACTTGATTCATTCTTTGATTAAGAATTAGGGCACAGGCCGGGTGCGGTGGCTCACGCCTGAATCCCAGCACTTTGGGAGGCTGAGGCGGGCAGAACATGAGATCAGGAGATGGAGACCATCCTGGGCAACATGGTAAAACCCCGTCTCTATTAAAAATACAAAAATTAGCTGGGCATGATGGTGTGTGCCTGTAGTCCCAGCTATTTGGGAGGCTGAGGCAGGAGAATCACTTGAACCTGGGAGGCAGAGATTACAGTGAGCCAAGATCATGCCACTGCACTCTAGCCCAGCGACAGAGTGAGACTCTGTCTCAAAAAAAAAAGAAAGAAAGAAAGAAATAGGACATATTTGTTTGCCACTATAACCTAAATGTTTTTGAGTAGGAGAGAAAAACTTATTTTCACCAATTTAATTTAATCTTTTTTGATAAAGCTCTAGTTAAGCTTTTTTCTTTTCTTTTCTTTTCTTTTCTTTTCAGAAGAGGTGATATGTGGCTGAGAGCAGGGGCCTTGGTGCAGGGTGACCTGATCCAGTCCTGGTGATGCTGATTTCTACACAAGCAACCTTTCTCTGCCTCCGTGTCCTCATCTGCAAAATGGGGATGGTGATGCAGTAGTGCCTACTTTTTGGAGAGTAAATGATTTAATACCATGGAGTGCTGGGAACAGCGTCTGGCCTAAAGTGAGTCCAAGGTAAATGTTTGTTAACTAAATCACAAAGCATTTGTTGTGAAACTTTGGTACTCAATTTAATTGAATTTACCTTGAATGGGCTTTTTAGTTGTATGGGTTGCCCTCAGATAACAATGGCCTTGTTTCATTACACGTGGTCCTGGCTGGGAAGAGAAGGCACTACGGTGTGATGAGAGGGGCTTTGGGGGACCTGACATGGGCCAGGAGGTGATGGGGACACAGGAGACTCCCCCGAGGAGGTGACATTCATCTGAGACCTGACAGGTGACGATGCTCCTGGAGGTAACTGGGTGAGGATCAGGGTGGGGGTGGGGGAACATTCCAGGAGGAAGGGCCAGCACATGCCAAGGCCCTGAGGTTCTGGGAAGCCTGATCTGTCCAAGGCCAGCAGAGAGGCCAGTGTGGCCATGACTGAGTGGACACAGTGATGAGTGGTGGGAGGTGGGATTGGAGGGGGGCAGGGATCTGTGGGAGTTTGGACGCCATCCTGAGGGCCAAGGGCAGCCTCTGTGGTGTGACGGGTGATGGGGTCCTATCTTTCCCTTTGGACATCCCCATGGGAGGGCCTCCTTGCGTAGAGCTGATCCTTTCCTCTTCATTCCCACCATGGCCTGTTTCACAGGTAAGCACCTGGGTGGGAGGGGAGACCTCTGTTTTAGGGCTTTGGTCACATCTCAGGAGAAAATCTGAGAAGACTGATTTTCAGGAAATGCTTGGCTGGAAACTCTGCCATGGGAAATGGGGGTCTGAGAGCCAGGTCAACAATGTGGTCTTGTACTCGCGACTGAACCAGAGGCAGGGCAGCCAGGAGAAGCCCCAGGACCGCCTGAGATACACGGGCCTATGCAGGGACCCATCAAGGGGTCAGAATGCAGGTGTCCGGCTTTGGGAGCATCTAGCGAGAAGCAGCCCCAGTCAGGGAGCGCAGATTTTACTGGAGCTGTAGGTTTTCATGAGGAACCTGGGGGTCACTCAGGCATCTCTCTGCAAATAGCTGCCTGCCCATGGTGAACATCCAGCGGCAGGGTCCTGGGGCTTCTCCTGGCTGCCCTGCCTCCAGTTCAGTCCCAAGAACAGGATGGTGTCACTGACCTTGCTCTCATACCCCCGCTTCCCACGATAGAGTTCCCCGCCTGAGTGCAAAGTGCTAATAACCACACTGTTGAAATTCCTCAAAGGTGAGCACAAGTCTCTCTGTTTCATCTATGCCTATCGTGGATGCATTAAATACTTCATGAAGTAACACAAGTAGCATTTAGAGTAAAAAACTTAACTCAAAATAGGTGAAACAGTGAAATTCAATGACAAGGATGCTCAAGAATAATTAAGAGGCCAACACAGGACCTCATTTCAAGGAGATTCTCACTCCTAAGCCTATCGCTTTTCCCTGCACGGCCCAGGCAAGACCAGATTTTCCAGCAGGAAGACCAGATTGTCTTAATTAAATCTTATTTGTCAAGAAGGCGAGATGTATTTGTGTTTCCTTGGGCTGCCATTGTTATAAACGTTGCGATGTTTTCTCTGAAAAACGCTTCTTTTCTGCTCTGAGGAGCCGATTGTTGCTATTTTTCTCTCTTCCATTGGGAGGAGGAAAT
>NW_022314100.1:5266-7045 GCF_002776525.5 Piliocolobus tephrosceles
TATTAAATTCTCCACTTGAATGTCAGGCAGTTGCCCTTTGAGGAAATCCACCACGTCTCCTAGTGTTTCAGTTTGTTTTTCCCAGGTTTTTGTGACATTGACTTTCTTCCCCAGAGAAGCAAAGGCTTTGGCCTTGTGGTTAACACAGTCATAGTGAAGAAAAGGCCTTTCATCCACCAGGCCTTGAACTTCACACCATCGTGGTTCAGGTCTGAACTTAGGAGTGAAGATGAAGTCATAGCAAAGACAGTGTGTGTCTGTGGAAGAAAAACAAAGGAGGGGGTTAGTGTAGGGGGAAGTGGAACTTGAATCTCCTCCTCCCCCTTACGGTGACTGCAAGTGAAGGCCTCTGAGGAGCTGGGCTGGCAGAGCAAGATGTGCCCCATCCAGGACTGTCATGAAAACTAGCTAATGACTAGAGCATCTCCCTTGCTTGAGTACATGGAGGGGAAGGTTCCTGCAGCCATGAATCCAAATGTCCCCTCCAGACAATTGCCAACCGCAGAATCACAACAGGGTCCTCTAGTGCTCAGAAGCAAGGCTGTGCCACTCACAGCAACAAAATCCCCTCACTTAAAAGTGGCTCCAGGTGTGGTCCTGGGCCCTGGTGGAGATGGGCCTCCAGCTATGGGAGGGTAGTGACCACACAGCCTCAGAGCTGCCCATCACAGGGTGTGCTCCTCACCCTTTAGGTCATTAGGAAGATAGGCCTGGCAGTGAGAAGACGCAGGTGGGTCTCCTGAGATGGGCCAGAGAAGAGCCACAGGGAACCAAGAAACTGTATAAGCAGTTGGCCCCGGTCCCCAGGACACCACATGGGTGCACCCCTCACCCTCAGCTCACACCTGAGGCTTCAGGGAGGGTCCCTGATGGCCCTAAGGGACCGATGATGCCACTCAGCAGCAAAGGAGGGGGGCATTGACCCCGAACCATAGAACCTCCACTCACATCCATCACATCCACACCACCCAGAAGCCACAGGCAGGGTCGGACACACCTATGACTCTTCAAGTTACACCACTTGGAGATGACACCCTAGGGGATGGGGCAGCAATTGCCAGGACATAGCATGTGCCTTCACCTGGGGTCAGCGACCTAGGATGGTGTCCGCATCTGGTCTCCCTTTTATTTGCAGGTTGCCTTTGCCTGCTGTTTCTCTACAAAGGGACAGGGCTTGACACACAGAGTACCCATGGCCAGCAAGGACCAAAGTGCCTTCAACCTATCCTTTCTAGAAAGGGTTTGCTGACTCCTGTCTGCATAGTGACTGTTCTATATAACCCTATCTCCCCAGTAGGAAGAACAGGCGGGTCTGGGACCCAAGGGAAGTAGTGGGCCTCTACTCACCGGGGCTCCCAGGGTCATCCTGGGGGAAATGGTCTTTCCCATCCCCTCTGCAGTAAGTTCTGTGGAAAGCGTGGGGTGTGTTTGCTGGGGTGTGTCCTCAGGCAAAAGGGGAGAAGGTGCTAGTTGGTGGGGGAGGTGCTAAGGGCTCCTTCATGGATGGGGAGGTGAGGGAGGCCTGTGTGGTGACTGGGGTGAGCTGAGACGGAGAGTGAAAGGGTGCGACCTGGGTGGTGAAAGAGAATGGTGAGGGGAGGAGTAGGAAGTGTCTGGTGAGCCCCTGGGTGCAGGTGAGTGTCTGCAGCAAAGTTCAGGGGGAAGTTCCAGGGCAGGAAGCCCTGGAGGTGCTGGAAGGTTTGTGGGGTGAAGAGCAGGTCAGAGCAGAGCAGGGCTGTGGCTGGTGGGGGAGTCTGTGATTGCTTCCCTGTGGAACTC
>NW_022314101.1:0-1024 GCF_002776525.5 Piliocolobus tephrosceles
CAGGGCTACGTGTCCAGAAAGCCTGGGAGCTTGGATCAGCTGGACACAGATGGCCTGTCCTTCCAGCACCCTTGCTAGGGCTTCCTAGGAACTGATTGGTGTAGACTCTGGGCAGCAGATGGCCAGGCTCTGCCCACAGGGTCCCTGGCTCCTCCCATGAGGTCACCCCGTAGAACTGACTGTGCCCCTATCAAGCCCTCCCCGCTAGCCCCTCACTAGCCATCAGCTGCTCCCCCTCTCTGGAAGCTGGGCCCCCTTCTGGGTGCTGGCTGGCTGGTTAGGTGTGGGCCAGCGCTGACAGGGAGTTATAGGGGTGCAGAAGCAGAGTTGAACAGGGCTAGGCAGCTGGTTAGTCTGCTGCCAGCAAGGCACAGTCCACTTCTCAGGCTGCGCATGTGAGAGGGTTTGGTAAGGTACATTTTTCAGTGTGTAGCCAGGTGGGGGGCAGCATGGGGACTGGTGCACTCTCTGGGCAGGCGACCGCGGAGCCATCAGCTGCTCCCCCTCTCTTGCCCGTTGGCCCCTGGGGGTGATGGCTCCGCGGTCGCCTGCCCAGAGAGTGCACCAGTCCCCATGCTGCCCCCCACCTGGCTACACACTGAAAAATGTACCTTACCAAACCCTCTCACATGCGCAGCCTGAGAAGTGGACTGTGCCTTGCTGGCAGCAGACTAACCAGCTGCCTAGCCCTGTTCAACTCTGCTTCTGCACCCCTATAACTCCCTGTCAGCGCTGGCCCACACCTAACCAGCCAGCCAGCACCCAGAAGGGGGCCCAGCTTCCAGAGAGGGGGAGCAGCTGATGGCTAGTGAGGGGCTAGCGGGGAGGGCTTGATAGGGGCACAGTCAGTTCTACGGGGTGACCTCATGGGAGGAGCCAGGGACCCTGTGGGCAGAGCCTGGCCATCTGCTGCCCAGAGTCTACACCAATCAGTTCCTAGGAAGCCCTAGCAAGGGTGCTGGAAGGACAGGCCATCTGTGTCCAGCTGATCCAAGCTCCCAGGCTTTCTGGACACGTAGCCCTG
>NW_022314103.1:0-5825 GCF_002776525.5 Piliocolobus tephrosceles
GCTGAGCTTCTTAGTTTTATGTTCTGGGGGTCTCCATGGTTTGATATACCCTCCCCAGCTTCAACTCTGCCTGTTACTTCTCATCAAATTATCTGTATTTTGATATGCTACCTCCTCTCCTTTTCCTCCAAGATTTTCATAATTTCGTTGTGATGATGATGGTGAGGATGGTAATGGTGCAGGTGGTGATAATGATAGTCATAGTTATGCTGAGGATGATGGTAAGGATAGTAACGTGGATGGTGAGGATGGTGATGGTGAAGGTGGTGATAATGATAGTGATAGTTACGCTGAGGATGATGGTGATGATGATGGTGAGAATGGTGAAGGTGAGCATGGTGATGGTGATGGTAAGGATGGTGATGGTTAGGATGCTGATGGCGATAATGATGATAATCATGATGGTGAGGATGGTGATGGTGAAGGTGGTGATGATAGTGATAGTTATGATGAGGATGCTGCTGCTGATGCTGCTGAAAATGGTGAGGGTGAGACTGATGATGATAATGAGGGTGGTGATGGTGATAATAATGGTGATGGTGAGGTTGGTGATGGTGATGAGGATAGTGATGATGATGGTGAGGACGGTGAGGGTTATAATGATAATGATATTTACGACGATGAGGATGGTGATGGTGAAGGTGGTGATAATGATAGTGATAGTTATGTTGAGGATGATGGTGATGAAGAAGATGATGATGGTGAGAATGGTGAGGGTGAGAATGGTGATGGTGATGATGATAGGTGATGTAAGGATGTTGATGGTGATCATGGCAAAGAAGGTCATTATGCTGACTGGGCCATGAGGTAATAGAGGCAGAAAAAGTGGCAACTTCTATAAAGTACAGACCCAGCTGGGAAGTACAAGGCAACTTTAGTGGGGATGGAAGATGCTGGGCCCCTGCTTCATTTCTCAGCATCTGGGGGAAGCTCCCCCCTCACAGGAGTTCCAGAAACCCCTCCATCCAGCTTTCCCTTCTCACCATCAACATGGAGCTTTTTGGGTGCAGACAGGTGTCTTCTACTCACTGCACTCTGTGGGAAGGGAAAAGGCGGAGTGCTATTTATGAACACAGTGTAATACAGTAGGGACTCATCTAATATTTGTTGGAAAAATTTTCAGCTGAGGAGAGCAAGCTTCACATAAGTCAGGTAACTTAATCTTCCATAGCATCCAATTGTGATTTACTGAGCAGTTACTATGTGCCAGGCAACATGCTAGGTGGTTCCTTATATGTTATCTCATGAAGTCCTTACAGCAATGCAAGGAGATAGGCATAACTACCCCATTATAAAAATTGTGGTAAAATAAACGTAACATAAAATTTACTGTCTGACTATGCTTAAGTGTACATTTCAGTGGCGTTAAGTACATTCACATTGTTGTGCAACCAATTTCCAGAATGCTTTTTACCTTGTAAAACTAAAACTCTCTACCTCATTAAAGAACAACTCCCCATTCCCCACCCTCCCCAGGCCCTGGCAGCCACCATTCTCCTGTCTGTCTCTATGGATTTGACTACTCTAGGTGCCTTGGAAAAGTGGAATCATACAGCATTTGTCTTTTTGTCTGGTTTATTTTGCTCAGGCTAATCAAGCTTCATTCTTGATGCAGCAGGTGTCATAATCTCCTTCCTTTTCAAGGCTGAACACTATTCCACTGTCTGCATAGGCAGCATTGTGTCGATGTGTCCATCCACCCAGGGACACTTGGGTTGCTTCCACCATTTGGTTATTGTGAATGATGCTGCTCTGAATATTGTTTGCAAGTATCTCTTCCAGGCTAGCCCCATTACACAGAGGAGCATAGAGAGATTCTCTGAGGAGGGATGACATGCCCAGAGCTCAAAGCAAGGTCCTAGTAAAGACCGCCACCCAGTCTTCCAGACCCCAAAGGCAGAGCTACTCTCCTCACCCCACTGCCTTTCTTAGGACCTGCCTCCTGCTCCACTACACTGTGCCCACTTGCTGATATTGAACTTTCCTAAGCCTCTTGATCCCTGAAATTTCAGGGATGGGGACTGGTGGGCACAGTCACAGCCACCCACTTCTCTGTCCCCTACACAGTTTCTGTACCAAACAATACATGAAATGACCTGCTTTCCTTTTCCACTCTTTCACCAGATGTGGATGAGGCACCTACTGTGTGCCAAGCATATGTGGGAACTGGATGAAGACCCCTGGGAAATGAGAAGATGTGAGCTCCTCAAGGCCAGAGGCATCCCTTTCTCTGGTTGCTTCCCCTAGTGCCTAGGAGAGCACTGCACACAGCAGGGGCCCTGATGATTCAAGCATCAATGTTTGATGAGTGAATGAAGAAGAACCAGGGAGGGAGCAGGAGCCCAGAGGTCCATCCTCTTACTGGTGCTGTGCCCTGAGCAGATGCCTCCCATGTCAGGCAGGGAGGCCACCATGGTGTGGCCCCTCCCCAGAGTGTGTGCAGAGGTTCGCCAATGCCCTGGAAGGCAGCTGCACAGAGGCTGTCTCCCCCTTGCCCTGCAGATTACTTTTATATCTGCTGACTCCAACTTCCAAGGCTTCCTGTCCCAAAGGCCCTGGGCCTGGTTAAGAACTAGCTGGCTGCTGAGATGAAGAGGTAACTTTCAGGCCCTCTGGGTGGGGCAGTAGGGCCCTGAGGACAATCTCCCCTGATGGTGGAGAGGGAGAGAGGGTGGAGGTGGGGATGCTGGCTCCTCACTATCATCCAGGCTGCAACTTTGCCTTCTCACTCACTGAGAGCGAACTAGGGAAACTGTAAACTGTTTCCAATTCTCGGTTCTGAGGTAGGCATTCCCGTTTTACAGATGAAGAATCTGAGGTTTAGGGACTTTGTCTTGTCAGAGACAAGACAGAAGCTTACAGTGAATACAGGGTCGCCAAAGCAGCATCCCCAGTGCTTGCAGGAGGAGCAGGACTGCTTATGCTTGCTCAGGTGGGCAGAAGGCAAGGTTCTTAGGCATCTGCTGGGTGTCAGATGCTACATCAGCATCATCTCCCTGAATTTAATCTTCCCATCATCCCTGAGAGGTGGTTATTACAGGAGCAAAGTGGGATTGAAACACTGATCCCCTGAGCCTGTGCCTTTTCTACAAGGTCATTAGGTTCACATGTAATAATAGAATCAAAAAATGCACCTGCTATGTTGTGCACACCTGATTTCGTAACATCCTCATGATCTGCGAGGTTCGTATATTGTCCTCATTTTATGGATGAGGAAACTGAGGCACAGCGAGGCTGAATAATTTGCTTATCTTTCCAGAGAACTAAAGGGAAGAGAGGTGCTATAGCTGTAGTGCCTCCTATTCTTGGCAGGAAGTGTCCAGTACCCCAGGCCATTCTGACCCTAGTGCAGACAGGAGAAAAAGCACATCAACAAATCCAGCAGCAAACTTCCACTGAGGGCCTCCCTGGCCTTTCCTTTTGCTAGTGGTGAAGGAGAACCAGCCTTGCTCCTGTACATCCCATGGCTCCCTGCTGCCCCCAAAATAAAGGTCAGTCCTCAGGTATGTGTTTGAGACTCTTCATGGTCTGGTCCCACCTGCATTTCCAGCCAAATCCTCCACCACAGTCCCCAGTGCAGCAGCCATGGCCACCTGACCCATCCCACCATCCTGCCTTGGCTCAGGCTGTTCCCTCTGCCTGATGCCCTCTGTCCCTTCTCTGTCATGCCTCAAGGCCTGGTGCAAATGCTTCCTGTACTCTGGAGCCTGAACTGGTCCTGCTTCCACTGCCAGGGCAGAATCCATTCCACTCTACCCTCTTCTCCGAGTCCCTCCCATGCTGTGTGCCCAGGTGTGTCCCCAGCAGCTCTTCAGGGACTAGCTATTTGAGAGCTGTCTCCACACATGGCCTAAGAAGTTTTTCAAGGACAGTGGCATCTTCTTGC
Organism: Piliocolobus tephrosceles; assembly: GCF_002776525.5. NCBI lineage: Eukaryota > Metazoa > Chordata > Mammalia > Primates > Cercopithecidae > Piliocolobus > Piliocolobus tephrosceles. Next base: position 3,887 of record NW_022314103.1, read on the forward strand.
CCGTGTTTCCATTCCCAGGACTTAGCAAATGCAAACAACAGTAGTGCTGCTAGAACAGAACAGAATAAAACTGAATTGAACTGAAGCAGATGCCCAGGACGAAGGCTCACTGGCCCAGGGGCACATATGACTACCCCAGGGCTAAGGAGCACTGGCTTTGGAGTCAGCCCCAGGTTGAAGATTGGACTTCTCCACTGGCCAGCTCTGCAACTTTGGCCAAAAGCCTTAGCCTCTCTCGTTCTCAATAAACCAGGTTGGTAATATCGACCTAGTAGGTGAGTGGTGAAGACTGGATGAGTTCATACATATAGGGGGTGCAGTGCATGCCTGGCACCTGGTGAGCCTCCAGTAAATGGTAGGGATCACTATTACTTTTATTTGCAGAGATGGCATGTACAGTGTATAGACATCAGGAGCTGGTGTAGACTTGGAGTGTACCATCCAATCACTTGGATAACCCAGGTGCAATATCATCAGTACTTTCCAATTGTGCAGCAATGGATCTGGCTGGGCTAGTGGCATCAGAGCCTCCTGGAAGCTTTAGAAATCCAGCATCCTAGAATCCCTCTCACAGAGACTGGTCTGGATTTTGCATCAACCAGACTTATGACTCTAAAGTGCAGAAGAGCTTAGCTGTTTGTTTTTTCAAATGTGTTTTCAAGGTTTGGAGTTACCAGAAGGCAACTCAGAGGAGATGGGCCTTGCAGATCAGGATTTAATATGGCAGAGAGCATGGTGCAGCCAAAGGCCTAGAGGAGGGAGAACGAAGGGGTTGTCCTCAATCCCTAGAGGAGCCCAGCCTGGCTGGAGAAGTGGAGCACAGGGTCAGAGAGGGACGCTGCAGCTTTAATGTGGGCTCCTTGAATTCCATCATGGAGCTCAGATTTATTCTGATGGGCAAGTAGGATCTATTGATGGTTCTTGAGCAGAAGAGTGACATGAATAAAGAAATGCTCAGTGCATATACTGGTGAATCAGTGTGAAAGGGAATAGGGAACATACTGAAGACAAAAAGGCTGGAGGGCTGGCATGAGCCCTGTGGCAGGAATTCACATCCCCACCTTCCCTATAAAAGGTCTTTCTGCCCTGGCACTGGGTGAATCAAGGTCAGGAGAGAAATCTGTGGAGTCTCACTGCGACCACAAACCCTTCAGAGCAGGGCAGGGAACCCTGTGGCAGAGGCTTCCCTCTGAGATTCCAGATCCCTGGACAAGGCAGTGCTGAATTTGCAGACAGCCCAGGGGAAGGGCAAGTTAGGGCCCAAGTGACCCAGGAAGTGCTCAGGCCAGATAATGAGCTCACTGGTGATTCTGCAGGTGCTTCAAGTTTTCAGTGCCCTGAGCATCCCAGAGAAGAGCAGACCTAGGATGGTGGCAGGTGGGCAAGAACAGGCTTTGGAGGCCTGATTAGCAAGCCTGGGGACAGGGAGGGGAAGATTTTACTCATTCATGTGTTTGCTAGTGTGTTCATTTATTGTAGCTACACACACTCTCCATGCACCTGCTTCTACCTGCTGTGCTGGCCATTGGGTAATGAGGTACATTTGGCCCTTGCTTGTTGAAACTCCCAGTGCCAGGGGCAGAAAGACCTTTCATAGAGCAGGTGGGGATGTGAGTTCCTGCCACAGGGCTCAAGCCAGCCTTCCAGCCTTCTTGCCATCAATACGTTCCCCATTCCCTTTTGCATCGATTCACCAGTATATGCCCTGAGCATATCTTTTTTCAAGTCACTCTTCTGCTCAGGAACCATCAATAGATCCTACTTGCCCATCAGAACTACCTGAGCACCGTCATAGGAATTCAAGGAGCCACATGTTAAAGCTGCAGTGTCCCTCTCTGACCCTGTCCTCCACTCCCCTGGGTAACTGCGGAAAGAACACTAACATGTCAGCGTAGTCAGTGCTGCATTCAGGGAAGCACAGCAGAGATCTGACCCTAGC
>NW_022314104.1:0-1102 GCF_002776525.5 Piliocolobus tephrosceles
GCAAGTGGATCACAGGCCTGGTCAGCCTGGGAGGTTTCCACATGTGAGGGGCACAGGGAACTCAAGGAGGGGATCATCGGGGACACGAGCCCACTGGGTGGAGGCTGGGGGTCGCAGCAGGAAATGGTGAGACAGAGGGCACTGGCTGGTAGGGAGGCAGCACAGGCAGGCCCTAGAGCTTCCTCAGTGCAGCTGGAGGCTCCTGGAGACCTTCACACATCCTGCTATCTGGGCCCCGCGCCCCGAGGGTGCTTTCACTGGTCTGCACCATGGCCCAGGTCCTGGGATTTTGAACAGCTCTGCAGGTGAATGAAAGGTGTGGCCAGGCTGGGGAACCACCGCATTAGAGGCTGACCTGGTTTCAGCCCCAGCCCTGTCACTGACTGGCTTTGTGAGTGTGGGCAAGTCACTCAGCCTCCCTAGGCCCCAGTGACTTCCCTGAAAGCAAGAATGCCGCTTTCTTGCTGTTGTGATGGTGTTAAAGGAAGCGGGCCTGGCTCTGGCTCCTGACGCAGGAACATGGAGCTGATCCAGGACACCTCCCGCCCACCACTGGAGTACGTGAAGGGGGTTCCGCTCATCAAGTACTTTGCAGAGGCACTGGGACCCCTGCAGAGCTTCCGGGCCCGGCCCGATGACCTGCTCATCAGCACCTACCCCAAGTCCGGTAGGTGAGGTGGGCCACCCACCCTCTCCCAGGCGGCAGTCCCCACCTTGGCCAGCGAGGTTGTGCCCTCAGCCTGCTCACCTCCCATCTCCCTCCCTCTCCAGGGACTACCTGGGTGAGCCAGATACTGGACATGATCTACCAAGGCGGCGACCTGGAGAAGTGTCACCGAGCTCCCATCTTCATGCGGGTGCCCTTCCTTGAGTTCAAAGCCCCAGGGATTCCCTCAGGTGTGTGACCGTGTCCTGGGTGCAAGGGGAGGGGAGGAAGACAGGGCGGGGCTTTCAGCTCACCAGACCTTCCCTGACCCACTGCTCAGGGCTGGAGGCTCTGAAAGACACACCGGCCCCACGGCTCCTGAAGACACACCTGCCCCTGGCTCTGCTGCCCCAGACTCTGTTGGATCAGAAGGTCAAGGTGAGGCCGGGCACAGTG
>NW_022314104.1:1112-1396 GCF_002776525.5 Piliocolobus tephrosceles
CAAAGGATGTGGCGGTCTCCTACTACCACTTCTACCACATGGCCAAGGTGCACCCTGACCCTGGGACCTGGGACAGCTTCCTGGAGAAGTTCATGGCCGGAGAAGGTGGGTTTGACGGGAGGAAGGAGGGTGTGGAGCCTAGAGGTGGTGGCTACAACGCACAGCAACCCTGTGTCGCTGCCCCCGACCGCTTCTCCAGTGTCCTACGGATCCTGGTACCAGCACATGCAGGAGTGGTGGGAGCTGAGCCACACCCACCCTGTTCTCTACCTCTTCTATGAAGA
>NW_022314104.1:1406-1642 GCF_002776525.5 Piliocolobus tephrosceles
CCTGTGAGCAGAACCAAGGGTCAGTCCCAGCCCCTGGGCACCAGCCCCTCCCTGGCAGCTGCTGCCCTCACTTGTCACCGGGCTTCCCGATCCACAGGGGCAGGGTCATGGCCGACTGCTGCAGCAGGGTCATCAGCACCCCCCTGCGCGTGGTCTTCCGGGGCGGCTCCGAGTCATTGTAGAGACCTGCGATCTTGGCCGCTGTGGGAAGGAAGGGAGGCCTGAGGCCCCAGGGA
>NW_022314104.1:1652-3643 GCF_002776525.5 Piliocolobus tephrosceles
TTCTATTCACTTGCTACCACTCTATTAATCTCACATTCTTGCCTCTTTTCTGTGCCACCCCGTGTGGGTCTGACCGGTTGTTACTAGAGTGCAATGCAAAGTCTGAGTCAAGGGGGCCTCCTGAAGGTTGCTAGGGCAGGGGCGGAGCTAGTAGCCCAAGGACGTGCCAGTCACGGGGATTCCTCAGGGGCACAGAGGAGGGAAGAGGAACCTGTGGCCCTAGCAGGGGAGCAGCCTCTCCTCTGCCTGGAAACCCCAAGTCTCAGCTTTCCCCACTTGCCTCTGAGCTCACGCAGTTCTTGCAAGGCTTGGGAGACTCACCTTTACTCAGATGGTTGGTTACCTGTCTTGCACCCAGCTTGACCTTGAACTTTAAATAGTGAGGACAAAGAACAAGGAGGATGGGGAGATACCCTCCTTCCACAGGGCCCTGTGGCTTCCAAGCCTCAACTTCCTCTGGCCTCTGTCTGTGGAGCCTCCTTCAAACCCAGGGAAAGAAAGGTACCTGCCAGGGGCTGTGGTTCATCTAGGATCTTCTACTGATGCTCTGTGAGGTCCCCTGGGAGCCATGAAGCTGGGGCTGGCTCCCAGGGCAAGGGGACTGCATTGTCCTTGTTCTTTCTTGTTCTATGAATCCATACTCTGCTCCTCTCCTGCCCCTTCACTCTGCCCACACACATCACTCCAGACTGGCCTTGTGGTCAGAGCCTGGAGTGCATGGGCTGCTGGGGGCCTATGGGCTGCACTGGGCCAGAACCCCTGGCACCTTCAAGACTGGCCTGGAGCAGGCAGGTAGGTGACCTTTCCTGGGCCTGTGTATCCCACCTTTCTCCTCCAATCCCTCCCCTCTCTTGCCTGGGCCAATCAGAGAAAGCTTGTCTGCTGGCCTGCCTGGCAGGGGCAGGTCAGGTGACCCATGACAATAAAAAAACCAAAAACAAACCACTGGGCCCTTTCCCCTTTCTTTCTTCTGTTTTCTACACACCAAACCCAGTCATGGCTTTGGAGATCACTCTAAGCTTGTCTCCAGCTGCATACTAAGAAGGGTAATGGAGAAGTTCCTCCACCCCCAATCCCACCCCTTCCTTCCGGAAGCAAATCTAAGTCCGGCCCTAGCTCCAGATCCCTCCCACACTGGACCTAGGAAACCCTCAGCACAGACAACACCCCTGCATTCCCCACATTGGACCCACACTCAGCCACTGCGGACGAGGAGGGCACAGGCCAGGTTCCCGAGAGCTCAGGTGAGTGACATACTGGAATGGCCCAGGGCGCCCTCACTCTGCTCAGCTTCTGGCTCCAACATTCCAGAAGCTGAGGCCTCTCCCATCCCTCCCCTTTCCCCATGGATATCCCATTTCAGACAACCCCGGCTGGCGTGAATCCCCTTCCCTTGCTTTTTTTTTTTCTGGAGAGGCCAGGTCTTGCTGTCACCCAGGCTGGAGTGCTGTGGGATCCTCGCCACTGCAGCCTTTAATTCCTGTGCTCAAGTGATTCTCCTGCCTCACCCTCTGGAGTAGCTAGGACCTACCATTCTGCCTGGATAGTTGTTAAAAATATTTTTAAAAGATTTTTAGAGATGGTGTCTTGCAATGCTGCCCAGATTGGTCTCCAACTCCTGGCCTCGGCCTCCCTAGGGTCTGGGATTACAGGCGGGAGCCACCCTGCCTGGGCCCGTCCTTTTGCTGAGTCATCAGAGTTTTGTTCATTTCCAGAGCAGGCTCTGGCCCCTAGTACCAGCTCAGTTGCTCAGTGGGCCGTGTTTGTCCTGGAGCCCAGATGGACTGTGGCCGGGCAAGTGGATCACAGGCCTGGTCAGCCTGGGAGGTTTCCACATGTGAGGGGCACAGGGAACTCAAGGAGGGGATCATCGGGGACACGAGCCCACTGGGTGGAGGCTGGGGGTCGCAGCAGGAAATGGTGAGACAGAGGGCACTGGCTGGTAGGGAGGCAGCACAGGCAGGCCCTAGAGCTTCCTCAGTGCAGCTGGA
>NW_022314106.1:0-3737 GCF_002776525.5 Piliocolobus tephrosceles
CATGGGCCCTGAGGCCAGGGTGTTTCTTCACACCTCGAGGCCTTGGCGCTGGGCCTAAATTCTGCCCCGTTTCTCACTCTCTAAGACATTTTGACAAAATCCCTGGAGCCAGGATCTTCATTCCTGGTAAGCCAAAGTACCTGAAGACACACCCAAATTCTGCCCCTCCTAGTTGGGGAGCATGTCTACATTCATCAGCTTCAAATTTTGCACCAAATGTGGGAACTGACAGTCCACCACACAATGCCTAACTGGAAACGGAGGCAACATTGCAGATCCTGAACAATCCATGCAAGAATCCATGACATAAATGCCTTCTTTTCGCCTTTTCCTACTGAAACAAGGGCCAGTAGCAACAATGGTGTACAAACCTGTTTCACTCCCTGCTCTTAAATCTCTCTGTTTCTTTCTTCTTGAGACAGGGCGCCCCACTCCCGTCACCCAGGCTTTTCCAGTGTTTAATTCTGGTTGTTTGCTTTTGTCAAATTTAGAACTTTTTATTGCATCTCTCTCAAATGTTGATCCATTATCACATACATATGAAAATGCCATCTCCCATGCTGTGTGATATGTGGTTTTTATTTTCATCCTTTGTTAAATGAACCGAAGGTTTTAGTTGGCATAGCTTCCGATTACTCAAGTTTCTTGATTTCATGATTTCTTAAATTGCCGTCGTACGTCCCCAACCACTGGAAATAGAATGTCATGAGTATTTCTCTCTTCTTGCAATCATAAATTCGGTGAATGTCATCAATCGGCCTCTCGGTGATTGCATGATTACCCGAAAGTCTTTCACCGTCTGAACTGTGCATTGAGTATTTCATCTAACTTCAGTGCATGTTTCCAACGCTCGATGCTTTATGATTTGGCTATCTAGCTCCCACCAGAGCACTTCCTGCAAAGACTTATATTGTTCCCCACTGGCAAGTCATTTCACTCGGATATAGAATCAAGAGGCTGAACATGGAAAGGTTATCGCTGGAATGTCTGTTGGATTCCTCGGATCCCTCCTTTGTTTTTAAGGAAGCAAATACGCTGTGTTAATTACTGTACTTCCTCGACTGTACTCAAGTAAGAAAGCGCACGTCCGACTTCTTGTCCTTCAGTTGCCGAAAGGATGATCGTATCTGCCAAATGCACATACTTGGAAGTACATCCCAGCACAAACACATACACACACACACACACAGACATAAACACACTCAGAGACACACTCACGCGGGCATGCTTGCTAGTGCTCGTGTGCTTTCACCCGCGCACACGCACACACACACGCAAGCACACACACACACACACACACGCAAACATACACACACTGTTTCATAGGTACACAATTCTTCCCTGGCATTGTTTTACCGAAACTAAGGCAAATGTGTGGCCACTGTCCTAAGCAGGTTGCACTCCTATTATATGTGCCTATCATCCTGAGGCGTCAATTTGCTTCAGGTGTTCTATAAATCACGATGTGGGCTGTGTCTGTTGAACTCCCTGGGGAATACACGGGGACACACCCTATGACTCATTCCTTAATTAAATTGAGTGCTGACATTTGATTGGTGGATCGCGTACCTGATGGGTGGGTGGGGTGTTCGCGGTAGGCGGGGGTGAGTTATATAAGGGCTGATGCGGCCAGATAGCGCGTCATTTGAAGACTCTCTCGGAAGAGATAGCGTCTTTCTGTCTGCAACATGCGGTCCCAGCAGAAAAAGCTTGTGATCCTTGCTCCTGGCGACATGGAGGCCGATTCACTCCACTTGGGAGGTGAGTGGCAGTTCAACCAGTTTTCAAAACTCACATCTTCTCGGCCAGATGCAGTTTTTGCTGAAATCCAGCGAACTTCTGTACCTGAGAAGTCACCCCTGGCATCTGAGACCCATGTCGACCTCTGTGATGATTTGGCTCCTGTGGCAAGACAGCCTGCCCTTGGGGAGAAGCTTCCTCTCAGTAGCAGGAGACCTACTGCGGTGGGGGCTGGGCTCCAGAATATGGGAAACACTTGCTACGTGAACGCTTCCCTGCAGTGCCTGACATACACACCACCCCTTGCCAACTACATGCTGTCCCGGGAGCACTCTCAACTTTGTCATCGTCACAAGTGCTGCATGCTGTGTATGATGGAAGCTCACATCACACAGGCCCTCCACCGTCCTGGCCACGTCATCCAGCCCTCACAGGCACTGGCTGCTGGCTTCCATAGAGGCAAGCAGGAAGATGCCCATGAATTTCTGATGTTCATTGTGGATGCCATGAGAAAGGCATGCCTTCCCGGGCACAAGCAGGTAGATCATGACTCTAAGGACACCACTCTCATCCACCAGATATTTGGAGGCTACTGGAGATCTCAAATCAAGTGTCTCCACTGCCAGGGCGTTTCGGACACCTTTGACCCTTACCTGGACATCGCCCTGGATATCCAGGCAGCTCAGAGTGTGAAGCAAGCTTTGGAGCAGGTGGTGAAGCCCGAAGAACTCAATGGAGAGAATGCCTATCATTGTGGTCTTTGTCTCCAGAAGGCGCCTGCCTCCAAGACGTTCACTTTACACACTAGTGCCAAGGTCCTCATCCTTGTATTGAAGAGATTCTCCGATGTCACAGGCAACAAACTTGCCAAGAGTGTGCAATACCCTGAGTGCCTTGACATGCAGCCATACACGTCTCAGAAGAACACGGGGCCTCTTGTCTATGTCCTCTATGCTGTGCTGGTCCATGCTGGGTGGAGTTGTCACAACGGACATTACGTCTCTTATGTCAGAGCTCCAGGAGGCCAGTGGTATAAAATGGATGATGCCGAGGTCACTGCCTGTAGCATCGCTTCTGTCCTGAGTCAACAGGCCTACGTCCTCTTTTACATCCAGAAGAGTGAATTGGAAAGACGCGGTGAGAGTGTGTCAATAGGCAGGGAACCAGGAGTCCTTGGCGCTGAACACACAGGCAGGCGAGCAATGCAAGGAGAGCTCCAGAGGGAACCCTGTCTCCAGGAACCCGACTTGGAGGAGCACTTGGTGGAAAGAGCCACTCAGGAAAGCACCTTAGACCACTGGAAGTTCCTCCAAGAGCAAAACAAAACCAAGACTGACTTCAACGTCAGAAAAGTCGAATGTACCCTGCCTCCCAACGTGCTTGTGATTCATCCATCAAAATACAAGAGTGGGATGAACAACCGTCATCATGAACAGCAAAGCTCCCTGCTGAACCTCTCTTCAAGGAACCTGACACATCAGGAGTCCATGAACACTGGCACACTCACTTCTCTGCAAGGGAGGAGCAGGAGATCCAAAGGGAGGAACAAACACAGCAAGAGGGCTCTGTTTGTGTGCCAGTGATCTCAGGGAAAGTCTCCACCCACACGCAGGAGTGCGTGCGCACACACACTCACACACACAATCTACACGTACACACACACACACCCACGAAGGGGTTCGCGTGCACACACACACACACCATCACATACACAGTCAATCTGACATAAAGTAATGAGGAGCCCAGGTTTCTGTCTACAGAAGAGGCACAACTGGATAGCGATGGCTGCATTTCAGGATGAGTCCAGACATGGGAAACATCGAGTTTTGCAGTTGTGAGTCTTCTCAACCTGTGGAGAGATTGTATGTGTGTTGGTGCTCATGGTAGATGACATTCAGTGTGAATTTCTGAAGAGGACATATTGCGGTGTAGGGTTGCGCATGAGGTTATTGCAGGGGACGGGGTTGACTATTTTCTCTTGGGGTGTGTTTCATTCG
>NW_022314108.1:0-3213 GCF_002776525.5 Piliocolobus tephrosceles
TACTCAACCCACTAAAGAGCCACTCACTGGCCTCTCCAACTCCAGATGTAACTCCCCAACAGTTCTCCATGTGGCTGCCTAAAACACCCACATTTGGCCATCACATCCCTGCTTAAATACCATAAAGCCTGCCAAGCGCGGTGGCTCACGCCTGTAATCCCAGCACTTTGGGAGGCCGAGGCAGGCAGATCACCTGAGGTCAGGAATTCAAGACCAGCCTGACTAACATGGAGAAACCCCATCTCTACTAAAACTACAAAATTAGCTGGGCATGGTGGCACATGCCTGTAATCCCGGCTACTCGGGAGGCTGAGGCAGAAGAATCACTTGAACTCAGGAGGTGGAGGTTGCAATGAGTCAAGATCATGCCATTGTACTCCAGTCTGCACAACAAGAGCAAAATTCTTTCTCAAAAACAAAAACAAAAACATGTAAAGCCTCCCTGGTACTCATGACACTCACAGAAGGACGCCCACACACAGCCCCCAATCTTTGCACAGCTCGCATTGTCTCACGTTTGAGGCTCAGCCTCACACCAGCACTTCCAATCCCCTGCACACTCCAGACTTTTTCTTTCTTTTTTTTTTTTTTTTTTTTTTTGAGACGGGGTCTCGCTCTGTCCCCCAGGCTGGAGTGCAGTGGCGTGATCTGGGCTCACTGCAAGCTCCGCCTCCCGGGTTCATGCCATTCTCCTGCCTCAGCCTCCCGAGTAGCTGGGACTACAGGCACCCACCACTTGGCCCGGCTAGTTTTTTGTATTTTTTAGTAGAGATGGGGTTTCACCATGTTAGCCAGGACGGTCTCAATCTCCTGACCTCGTGATCCGCCCGTCTCAGCCTCCCAAAGTGCTGGGATTACAGACTTGAGCCACCACGCCCAGCCACTCCTGACTTTTTCTTACCTCTGTGCTTCTGCTCAAACTCTTCTGTGGCCCAGAATGCCCTCCTCCTCTTCCTCATTCTTCCACTCAGCTCAAGTGGTCCTTCCTCCAGGAAGGCCGCCTTGCCCACCCCAGGCTGGGTTAGGCACCTGTACTTTACGCTCCCAAAATGCCTAGTGTATCCACCTCTATCACTGTCATTACCAAATTGTCCTATTATTTTCTCTTTTAGTGAACCTCTCCCCAACCTGATACATAGCAGGTGACCTTAGAAAGACATGCACACAAAATGCCCAAAGGCAGAAGGACAGGCAAGATGAATTCTAGAGATTCTCCAACATGTGCATGCTGGCCCACACCAATCACACACTCCACAAGCTGGCGGTCACCAAACATCCACCCACGCACTCACCAGACAGGTGCCGGGGCACCCCCCTCTACCTGCAGCCACTCAGGTCATCACCTGGGCATGATTTTCTTCTACAGTCCCCTTCAGAGGGGCCTCTTGTGCCACATGCCCCATTCCCAGGGCCCTCTGTAGCTAATACCCCATCCCCTACTGTGCCTCCCCAGGCACAGTGCCCTTGTGCCCACCTCCCTGGAGCACTGTACCTTGGCCAGGGATCTTTCTATGGGACTTTCCATAATGCCTCGAAGGAAGATCAGGTCCAGCTCTGCAGCCCCGTGGCATTCGGGAGGGATCTCAAGTTGTCCAGGACTTGCTGCATGGCTGGGGGAAGGTATGGGCAGTGAGATACACAGGTACCAGCTGGGTACAGAAGACTAAAACACACCACAATACCTGCCACTCCACCATCCCCATCCCCACAATACCTGCCACTCCACCATGCCCCTCCACCATCCCACAGAAGACAGCCCCTTCCTGACAACATTCCCCTCCCTGCCCAGCACAGGCACCCCAGGCCCTTGAATGCCTGGGACAGGGGTCCTTGAGGAAGGGGACAGTTTCCTTGGCCTGTTCTCTCCACCCTAGGTAATGCCAGCCTGAGCAGGCGGGAGGTTCCAGGCAGCTAGAAGAGACTCTGAGGTGGGTGAAGGGAGAAAGGGAAGCAGGTGTCAGGTCCAGGTCCTGCCCTGCACCAGAAAACCACAAGCTGTTGGGTGGATCACTTGAGGTCAGGAGTTCGAGACCAGCCTGGGCAACAAGGCAAAATCCCATCGCTATTAAAAATACCAAAATTAGCCCGGCATAGTGGTGTAGGTCCGTAATTCTAGCTACTCAGGAGGCTGAGGCACAGATTGCAGTGAGCTGAGATCACGCCACTGCACTCCAACCTGGGTGGCAGAGCAAGACTGTCTCTGGCTGGGAGCAGTGGCTCACACCTGTAATCCCAGCACTTTGGGACAACGAGGTGGGTGGATCACGAGGTCAGGAGATCGAGACCATCCGGACCAACACAGTGAAACCCCATCTCTACTAATAATACAAAAAATTAGCCGGGCATGGTGGCGGGCACCTGTAGTCCCAGCTACTCGGGAGGCTGAGGCAGGAGAATGGCGTGAACCTGGGAGGCGGAGCTTGCAGTGAGCCAAGATTGCACCATTGCACTCCAGCCTGGGCGACAGAGGGAGACTCTGTCTTGAAAAACAAACAAACAAATAAATAAAATAAAAATTAAAAAATAAGACTGTCTTTAAAAAAAAAAAGAAAGAAAGAAAGAAAAAGGAAAGAAAATCACAAGTTCCTCACTCAATCTCTAGATGGACTGAAGCCCAGGACTCAGCCACCTGCACCTGGCAGGCTTAAGGATGAGACAGACAGTACTTGGAGCAAGTCCCTGAGTACAGGCCCAGAGTCAAGCGGGCAGCCACACAGGAGCCAGGGCCTGCAGAGCCTCTAGTCTAAGCATCACTAATTCAGTGTGACATTGTACAAGTCACTGTCCCTCACTGGCCTCAGTCTTTCCTGCTTGTAAAATGGATGTGTTGGGCTAGATGATGACTACAGACCCTTCAGCTCTGAGTGGCAATGATCTATAACTGAGAAATTAACATGGATGATAGGAAGTCAAAGCTGAGGCCTGGAACGCTGGCAGGAGCTCGGGAAACAGGCACTGGAGGCCTGGAATGACTGTGGGCACCCAAAGGCCAGGGTCACACCAAGTCATCACAGGGATAAGCAAACTCTCAGCCAGGAATGGGACATAACAGAGGACATGATAACACCTGCAGCTGGGCCGCAACAACGCCCCCGAGATCTGAGGTGGGGGCTGCCTTCACTCACTGGCAGAGATGGGAGTTCCAGGCTGTGGCAAATTCCGGGGTAAGGAAGTGAGAAGCAGAATGTGCCCAGCTGGGGGCAGAGATGGGCA
>NW_022314109.1:0-3503 GCF_002776525.5 Piliocolobus tephrosceles
GCACACTCCGGGGGCACAAAGAACAAGATAAATGTGGTGCACATCCAGCAGATATTTTATACTCCATCCCCCAGGCAAGCACATAAACTCTGGCTTAAGGGCTGGACAGATGCTGGCTTTAATTGCTTTCTTTTTGCAATCTTTTTGGGCAGGAGTATGATCTAGAAGCAGAGCAGAATCTCCTCTGCCCGCCCTTTCCTGGCTCAGTGTCTGTTTAACTTGGGCCCAGCTCTGGCGGAAGGACCAAGGGTTGGTTGTTCACTGGGAACCTGGCTCATCCCCTAGCAGCAACTTTGCATTCAAAGTGCAAGGGGCAGGGGCTGGATACAGAGCTCATTTCCTAGAGGGTGTTGCAGCGCTGTTGAGGGATTGGCAACTTTGAATCAAGTCCCACCTTTCTCATTAATTCTTGATGTTGACCTTGAGCATTTCACTTTACCTTTTCTGACTTTCATTTTCCCCCTGCCTCTTCTATAAAATGAATCTGGGGTACGACTATGGGAGGGAATGGCTGAGTTAGGATGGAGGAAAAATATCAGTGGAAAAGATGAGGTCAAGGAACTGATTCACAAAGCCTCTGATGGCAGGTGATGATAATGACCAATGGCACAAGGAGCCACCTTTGAGCTCCAGGATAGGAAGCTCGATTCAAGATGATGTCCCAACCACCATGGTCCCAAGAAAGGCTGAAGGATGCTGGTTGGTGAGGGTGTTTGTGGAAAGTTCTTTTCCCTGGCATTACAACTCCAAGGTATGGGAATTGAGGATCTAACCACCAGGCTGGTGTAGATTCTTTTTGAATTTTTCTTCTTGTTCTGTAGGGAATGGGAGCAACCAGAGTGAGGAAAACCTGGACCATCTGAAACCTTTCCCATTTGCTCCCTACCTATCCATGCCTCCATCCAACCACCATCGATCAAGCTCTCACTATGTCTATACTATAGAAGGTGCCACCAAATGAAATGAAATCTCTTTTCCCATGTGTCTACTTGCATCTACTTGCATCTTTAAGTTGATACAGGGAAGGCATAATCCAGGCACAGGATGCTGGAAGCCATGGAGGCACAGTGGCATCTGAGCAAACCGAAAACTCTCTACTGCTAAAGGGTTGGACTTAGAGGGTCACTCCTCTGCTCTGCCACCTACCTTGAGGATGCTTTACATGTGGCTAAAAGTAAAGGCAGAGCTATCTGGGTAAATGAATGCTTGAGAATTGGAAATTCCTAGGACAAATCAATTTGGATATGTCTATCTCATCCTTTTTTTTTCTTTTTTTCTTTTTCTAAGAGGCACATAACTCTGAACCTTAAGAAGTTACAGAGTTCACATAGCTTAGGGTCTGGAAGCCATGTTCCTTTTTATGTAACATTCTTGAATATGCTACTTGGATATCCTTAATTTGCTCTATAATGATTCTTTATCTTTTTTTTATTTTTTATTTTTTTTTTGAGAGGGAGTCTTGCTCTGTCACCCAGGCTGGAGTACAGCAGCACGCCTCAGTTAATTGCAAGCTCCACCTCCCAGGTTCAAGTGATTCTCCCACCTCAGGCTCCTGAGTAGCTGGGATTACAGGTGTGCACCAACATGCCCAGCTAATTTTTGTGTTTTTAGTAGAAACAGGGTTTCACCATGTTGGCCGGCTGGTCTCGAACTCCTGACCTCAGGTGATCTGCCTGCCTCGGTCTCCTAAAGTGTTGGGATTACAGGCATGAGCAACCACGTCTGGCCTATAATTATTCTTCACAACACTTATCAGCAATAGGATTAATTATATGTGTCATTAATTGTTCAATGTTTGTCTGTTTTACTAGAGTGTGAGCTCCGAAAGGACAGGAGCTTACCACAAATAGCTACAAATTACCTATACACATTCTAGGTAGTGTTCTAAGCCCTTCAGATACAGCCTGCCCACTCAGAACTTCCATTCTGGTTCTAGGGATGGGGATAAAGGGAATTGCTACCTAACGCTGCGGTCAGAAAAAGTCTCTCGAATACAGTTTCATGCAAACAGAGACTGAAAGCAGGGAAGGACCATATTGTGAAATCCTCTGGGAGGAAAGGCAATTAAGGAAGAGGAAATGGAAAGTGCAAACGTTTTGAGGGCTAGAACATGCTTGGCATATTCAAGAAACAGCAGGAAGACCAATGCAACTGTTGCAGAATAATCCCATGAGAGAGTGGTGGAAGATGAAATCAGAGAGGCAGCAGGTGGCCCTAGCTTTCACTCTGAGTGCGACGGGAAGCTATTTTAAGCAAGGGGAGAAAGACAGACAGAGAGAGAGAGAGAGAGAGAGAGAGAATTGAGAGGTATGTGACTGGGAGGTATATGACTCAGGAGTTGGGTTTTGTTCATTTAAAGTCTGAGATGTGTGTTAAGAATCCAGCTGAGATGTAAAGTTGGGTTGAGGTATGTGGAATACAGAAGAGAGGTCTAGCAGAAGATAGAAACCTAGGAGCTATCAGTGTAAATTGCATTTAACACAATGAGGCTTAGCGACGTCTTAGAGAAGTCTCTAGTGAGGATGGTAGACCAGGAAAAGAAAGCAGAGGGCTGGGTCTGGGGCCGTTGATGTTCAGATGTCTGAGATCTGAGCAGGGACCAGGAGAAACAACCAAGAAGGAGTGGCCAGTGATGTAGAAGGAGACTCAAGAGAAAAGAGCAACCTGGAGGCAAATCATAAAGACTTTCAGGAAGAAGGGAGGGACAAACATTGTCAAATGTTTCTGAGAGTCTGAGAGACTGAGTAAGATGAAGACCGAGAATTGATGATTGGGCTTTGTAACATGGAGGTTATTGGGAATCTAGATAAGGGCTGTTTGGTGAAGTGATGGGCACAAAAGCCCAAAGGATTGAGTTCAAGATGGAAAAAGAAAGTGGAGACCATTCTGCAAAGGAGAGCAGAGAAATGTGTGGAAACTAGAAGGAAATGAAGGGTCAGGAAAGGGTTTGTGTTTTGTATTGGATGGAAAAGGTCAAGAAGAGAGAGAAAATTTGATGGTGCAGGAGACAGCGTGGCTGACTGATCAATGACCTTGGTATTGAAAAAGAGAATGAGGACGTAGGGTTCAAGGAGAAGGGCTGGCCTTAGAGCCTTCAGTTCATCTGTGGCGTTGAGTGGGAATGCAGAGCTTATAGGAAAAATGCCCTAAGGGTGGTAGATGTGTTGGTGAAAGCCTGCAACATTTTCTTCTGATTGCTTCTATTTTCTTAGTCCAGAGTGAGGGGGAGAAAGAAGTTATGAAATAATAATTAGGTCCCTTAATTAGATTTTCTCCAATCACACTAGGCAGAAAAGCATATGAATGGATAACTTGTGAAATGGAGTAGGACTGGAAGGTAGCATTTGGGTCTCTTGAGGTAGGATCTCATGCATTTGAAATAAGTCAGTCAATATGTCTGCATATTTTTCTCCCACCAAGTTCAGCTGCTTGAATAAAGGCTCAGAATAGTTAGAAAGTGAGATTTAATAAGGGGTGAGGGTTTTTTCCCTAGGTGAGAATTA
>NW_022314110.1:0-1934 GCF_002776525.5 Piliocolobus tephrosceles
AGCAAACTCTGCCGAGAAGCAGTGTGTGGAACTCTGTGTGATGAAGTAACATATCAGAAAGGAATCTATCAGAAAGCTTCCCTCTAGTTATATGTGATGATATTTCCTTTTTCACCATGGGCCCCCATGGGCTCCCAAATATCACCTTGCAGATTCTAGGAAAAGAGTGTTAGCAAACTACTTCCTGAGGACAAAGATGTAACTCTGTGAGACCAATTCGCCGATCACAAAGAAGTTTCTCAGAAAGCTTCTTTCCCGTTTTTAACTGATGATATTTCTTTTATCAGCGCAGGCCTCTACGCCTTCCAGAGTAGAACTTCTCAGTTTCCCAAAAGACAATGTTAGTGGTCTGCTCCATGAAACATAAGTGTAACTCTGTGAGATGAATTCACACATCACAGAGAAGTTTCTAAGAAATCTTCTTTCCAGTATTCCTCTGAGGACACTTGCTTTGTCACCGTAAGCTTCATTGCGCTAAGGAGAATCTCATTGCAGATTCCAAGCAAACTGTCTTAGCAAACTGATAGCTGAAGAGAAACGTGTAACTCTGGGAGTTGCACTCACACATAGCAATACAGTTTCTCAGAATGCCTCTTGCCACTTTCTGTCTGAGGATATATCCTTTTTCACCATAGCCTTCAATGATCTCCCAAATATCACTTTGCAGAATCCAAGACAACAGTCTTAGCAAACTCTGCCGAGAAGCAGTGTGTGGAACTCTGTGTGTGGAAGTCACATATCAGAAAGGAATCTCTCAGAAAGCTTCCCTCTAGTTATTATGTGACGATATTTCCTTTTTCACCATGGGCCCCCATGGGCTCCCAAATATCACCTTGCAGATTCTAGGAAAAGAGTGTTAGCAAACTGCTTCCTGAGGACAAAGATGTAACTCTGCGAGACCAATTCACAGATCACAAAGAAGTTTCTCAGAAAGCTTCATTCCCGTTTTTAACTGATGATATTTCCTTTATCAGCACAGGCCTCAAGGCCTTCCAGAGTAGAACTTCTCAGTTTGCCCAAAGACAGTGTTAGTGGCCTGCTCCTTGAAACAGAAGTGTAACCCTGTGAGTTGAATTCACACATCACAGAGAGGTTTCTAAGAAAGCTTCTTTCCAGTTTTCCTCTGAGGACACTTGCTTTGTCACCGTAAGCTAAATTGCGCTAAGAAGAATCTCATTGCAGATTACAAGCAAACACTCTTAGCAAACTGATAGCAGAAGAGAAACGTGTAACTCTGAGAGTTGCACTCACACATAGCAATGCAGTTGCTCAGAATGCTTCTTGCCACTTTCTGTCTGAGGATATATCCTTTTTCACCATAACCCTCAATGAGCTCCCAAATATCACTTTGCAGAATCCACCACAACAGTATTAGCAAACTCTGCCGAGAAGCAGTGTGTGGAACTCTGTGTGGTGTAGTCACATATCAGAAAGGAATCTCTCAGAAAGCTTCCCTCTAGTTATTCTGTGATATTTCCTTTTTCACCATGGGCTCCCAAATATCAACTTGCAGATTCTAGGAAAAGAGTGTTAGCAAACTGCTTCCTGAGGACAAAGATGTAACTCTGTGAGACCAATTCACAGATCACTAAGATGTTCCTCAGAAAGCTTCTTTCCCGTTTTTAACTGATGATATTTCCTTTATATGCGCAGGACTCAAAGCATTCCAGAGTAGAACTTCTCAGTTTCTCAAAAGACAGTGTTAGTGGTCTGCTCCATGAAACATAAGTGTAACTCTGTGAGTTGAATTCACACATCACAGAGAAGTTTCTTAGAAAGTTTCTTTCCAGTTTTCCTCTGAGAACACTTGCTTTGTCACCGTAAGCCTCATTGTGCTAAGAAGAATCCCAGCGCAGATTCCAAGCAAACTGTCTTAGCAAACTGATAGCTGTAGACAAACGTGTAACTCTGTGAGTTGCACTCACACATAGCAG
>NW_022314111.1:0-6001 GCF_002776525.5 Piliocolobus tephrosceles
GATGCCATAAATAATATTTGAAAATAAAAGTATTGGGGTGGAGGTTGCAGTGAGTGGAGATCACGCCACTACACTCCAGCCTGGTCGACAGAGTTCTTGTAGGATTGCTATCATTTCTTAACTAAAAATTTGATAGAAATTTGCCATTTAAAACTGGGTGAGCTTTTCTTAGCAGGAAGATTTTTAATTGCCAATTCAATACCTTCAAGTACCATAGATCTATTTGGATTTTCCATTTCTTCCTGAGTCAGTTTTGATCATTTATATCTTTTAAGGAATTTTTCCACTGAAGTCATTTATACTTTTGGCATTAATTGCTTGTAATAATTTCCCTAACCATTTTAACTTTTGTAAGGTTGGTAGTCATGGCACTCTTTTATCACGGTTTCAGTACTTTGTTATGTTTTCCTGGTTAGTCTACCTAAAAATAAGGTCAATAGATTGTATTTATCTTTTTGAAGAGCCAAGTTTTGTTTTCTAGAGGTTGTCTATTGCTTTTGTTTGCTATTTCATTAATATTTGGCTCTGATGTTTTTTATTCTCTTTTCTTTTTTATTTTGAATTTAAATGCTCACCTTTTGCTTGAATTTATGAGGTACAAGCTTAGAGAATTCATTTTAGATCTTCTTTCCAACATTAAGCATTAAATACAAAAGATTTCTTTCAAAGCACTGATTTAGCTGCATTTCTTAAATTTTGATATGTTGTCTTTTTGTGTTTTAAAGGTTCAGTATCTTCTAATTTATGTTGTGTTTTTACTTTGGCTCATGGATTACTTAGTTGTCTGTTCTTTCCTGTTCAAATAATTGAAGATTTCCCATAGTTCATCGGGTATTAGGTCCAATTTAATTAGTTATTTCTGCATTAAATAATACCTTCTATGATATTCATCCATTGAAATTCACTAAGATTTGATTTGTAACCTAGAACACAGATTATTTTAAAATCATTTGAAAATGTGCCAAATGTATTTAAAAGCATAATGGATATTCTGCTCTCATATTTGAAAGCGTAATGGGTATTCTGCCATTGCAGGTGTAGTTTTCTACAAATTTAACTAGGATAAATTGGCTATTTGGGAGGCCGAGGTGGGTGGATAATCTGAGGTCAGGAGTTCGAGACCAGCCTGGACAACATGGCAAAACCACAACTCTACTAAAAAAATACAAAAATTAGCCAGGTGTGGTGGCAGGTGCCTTAATTCCAGCTACTTGGGAGGCAGATGCAGGAGAATCATTTGAATGCAGGAGGCAGAGGTTGCAGTGAGCCAACATAAAGCCATTGCACTCAAACCTGGGGATAAGAGTGAGACTTCTCTCAAAAAAAAAAAAAAAAAAAAAGGGATACACTGGCCAACCATCAAGTCTGTATCTTTATTGAATTTCTGTATAGTTGTTTTGTAGATCACTGTCAGGGAGCTACTGGAATGAGCTGACACTAATTTTAGAATTTCTGATTGATTCTTTGAGAGAGGAAATTTTCAAATCATGGGTCTAAATACTTTATTCTTCTGACAAAAGGCCTTTTATGATTTCCCAAGACTAATCTAGGAAGAAAAGGCAGAGTTCAAGCCACAGTTGGTGACACCATCGAAGCACTGAATGATCATGTGAGGTGCCTCCACTGGCTAGGTATATGTAAATGAAGATTTTTTAAAAAAACAAATTTGCAGGCTGGGCGCGGTGGCTCATGCCTGTAATCCCAGCACTTTGGGAGGCCGAGGCAGGCAGATCACGAGGTCAGGAGATCAAGACCATCCTGGCTAACACGGTGAAACCCCGTCTCTACTAAAAACACACAAAAAAATTAGCCAGGCACAGTGGTGGGCACCTGTAGTCCCAGCTACTTGGGAGGCTGAGGCAGGAGAATGGCGTGACCCCAGGAGGCGGAGCTTGCAGTGAGCCGAGATTGTGCCACTCTACTCCAGCCTGGGCGACAGAGTGAGAGTCCAACTCAAAAAAAAATTCAAAAATTTAAAAAAAGTTTAAAAATAAGAAACAAATTTGGGCTAATATGTCCAGAAAATTTGAGAAAATGTATGTTGAATAAAGCAAGAAAATGAAAAGCAAGGTGACTGCATATGTATAACATTGCTACCATAAGGCCAACCTCATGGGAAATAAACAGAAACTGTTAGCAGTTCATTATGTTTACTCACACACTGAACAAATATGAATTGAAACCAATTCAATGAACTGTCCCAGATACTGTTTTGGTACTTGGGATGCATTGGTGAACAAAAGAGACAAAGTACCTGCTCTCGCAGTCTCATTATAGAAGATGATGGAGTAGGAAATTCCAGGAAATGATCCTTTCTGTGAAATAACTATTGAAGGGTAAGAACCATCAGAATTAACCACAATAAAATGAGGAAATCTAGTCCCACATTCATAGCATCCAGGGAAGTACTGATGAAGAAAGAAACAAGTGTAAGAAAATCTCTGCCAGGTTAATTTTTGGCCATAGAAGTAACTGAACAGAAACTTCATGGATCACTCTAATAACAAAGTCCTTGCAAAATTATTTTGGAAAAGTCACTACACAAATGAATAACTCCATCCTTCAGCAGCAACATCAGCCCAGGAGGAGCAGGGAGACAATCTGATTTTGAGAGTTACAACATCACACATTCAAAATACACAGATCTCAACAAAAACTTACAAAGCAGACAAAGTTAAAAGGAAGCATGACCCATTCACAGGAAAAAATTTTAATGAACTGAATATATTCCCAAGGAAGCAGAGGCACTGGACAAATGACACAAATACTTCAAATAACCATTTACATGTGTTCAAACACTCAAGAAAACCGTGGGAGTACAACTAAAGAAAATGGGAAGAATGATGTCAGAACAAGTAAGAAATATAAATAAAGAAAAAGAAGTTATAAAAAAGAACCCAAGCAGATTTTCTAGAACTGAGAAGTTCAATAGCTAAAATCAAAATTTCACCAGAGGAGTTCAGCAGCAGTTTGAGCAGGCAGAAAAATAATCAGTCAAGTTAAAGATACATTGTTGTAATTACACAGAATAAGCATAAATTTTAAAAGAATAAATAAAATGAGCAGAGCCTAAGAGATATATAGGACATCATCAAGCATATCAATATATCATTGTGGGAGACTCAGAAGGAAGAGAAAAAAGAAAGTATAAAATACATGTAAAAATAATGGCTAGAAGTGGCCTTAATCAGGTTAACCTGACAGAGACTCACAGTGAGGCACGATATGCTCAAACCATCAAATACAAAAGAAAAATATTGAAAGCAAGAGAAAGAGACTCATCATAAATAGTAGATTCTCATGAAGATTAACATTTGGTCTTTGATTAGAAACCAAAACAGTCCAAAAGAGAGCACAATAATCTATAAAGTGATTTATAAAAATATATTATCTACCAATTCTACATTTAGTCAAAGAAATCCTCTAAAATAAAACAAAAATAATCACAGATAAGCAAAATTTAGTAGACCTGGTAGATCTGCCCTACAAGAAACACTACAGGAAATCCTTAAGTCTGAGAAAAGACACTACATAATTTGAATACATGTGAAGAATTAAAGATCTCTTGTAAATATAAAGCTAGTGTTGTTGTATTGTTGGTATGGAGCTGCTGTGTTCTCTATGTTATTTATGATGCATATGGAAAAATATTATAATTTTCTAATTATAAAACCACGTATATAGGCACAAAATGTTTAAAGATGTTATTTGTGACATTAACAAGGTCTAGAAAGAGAGGAAATGGAGCTGGATAGGAACAGAATTCATGGATATTATTGAGACTAAATTGGTAGCAATTCTAACAATTTTAAAACGTTAATTATTACTCCAATGGTCACTACTAAAAACTAAATTGAGTATATAAAGAAAAGAAAATGAAGAAGGAATCAAAATGGACCCAGAAAAAAATAATGGAACACATGGTAAAAAATTATTGGGGTAATTTAGGAACAACAACAACAAAAAGATAAAACACATGTAGAAAAGAAACAGCAAAATGACAGACTTTCTTCATTATCAGTGATTGGTTTAAATATAAATGGATTAGATTCACCACTTGAAGCAAAATAAGAAAATGAAATTCTTAAAAGTAAAAAAAAAAAAAAAAAAAAAAAAAATAGAATCCATCATCTATCTACATGGTGTTTATGGAGAATCAATTTAGACCTAAAGACACAAATAGATTGAGTAAATAGTAACAAAAGAAGAACTTGTGTGGCTGTCGTGACATGAGGCAATATTGACATTTAATTATGGTTTCAAGCAAGAAAAAAGTGTATTCCCTATTGATAAAATGGTCAATGAATCAAGAAGATATAATAATTATACATACATATGCACCAAGCAATAGCACTTCAAAATATGTGAAGGAAGACACACTTAAAAGAAAACCTGTAGAGATGTATAATATAAATTGCAGACTTCAGGACCCCACTTTAAAAAAGAATAGAACATCTGAACAAAACATTAATAGAAAATGCAGATATTGAACACTATAATCCAGCTAGACCTAATAGATACATACAAAATACTGCACAAAACAAAAGCAGAATACACATCTACTCAAGTGCACATGGAACATTCTCCAGAATGGATGCTATTTTAGGCCATAAAACAATTCTCAACAGTTTTTTAAAAATTGAAGTCATATCGGGTGAACCCGCCCCCAATATTTCAACACAGGTTCTTTCTATTTTTCCTAAGTGTCAGCCAGTCTGAGAAATAAAGAGAAAGAGTACAAAGAGAGGAATTTTACAGCTGGGATGCAGGGTGTCAAATCACATATTGATAGGCCCCTGATGCCCACCTGAGCCACAAAACCAGCAAGTTTTTATTAGGGATTTCAAAAGGGGAGGGGGTGTATGAATAGGGAGTAGGTCACAAAGATCACATGCTTCAAGGGGCAAAAAGAACAACAAAGATGACATACTTCTGAGGAAACAAGACCAGAGCAAAATCAGAAACTCCTGATAAGGGTCTATGTTCAGCAGTGCACGTATTGTCTTGATAAACATCTTAACAGAAAACAGGGTTCGAGAGCAAAGAATCAGTCTGACCTCAAATTTACCAAGGCTGAGGTTATCCAATCCTAGTAAGCCTGAGGGTACTGCAGGAGACCAGGGTGTCTCTCAGTCCTTATCTCAACCACATAGGACAGACACTCCCAGAACGGTCGTTTATAGACCTCCCCCAGGAATGCAACTCTTTTCCTAGGGTCTTATTATATTCCTTGCTAGGAAAATAATTTAGAGATATCTCTCCTACTTGCCTGTCTGTTTATAGGCTCTCTGCAAGAAGAAAAATATGGCTCTTTTTGCCTGACCTTATGGTTGTGTTCTCTTGTTCCCTAAAATTGCTGTTATTCTGTTCCTTTTCCAGGTGCACTGATTTCATATTGTTCAAACACATGTTTTACAATCAATTTTTACAGTTAATGCAATCATCACAGTGGACCTGAGATGACGTACATCCTCAGCTTATGAAGATACAGGATTAAGAGATTAAAGATAGGCCTAAGAAATTATAAGAGTATTATTAAGGAAGCGATAAATGTCCATGAAATCTTCACAATTTATGTTTCCTCTGCCGTGGCTCCAGCTGGTCCCTCCATTCGGGGTCCCTGACTTTCTACAACAAAGTCATACAGGGAGTCATCTAAAATCACCATGAAATGAAGTTTGGGTAGGAGAGGAACAATATTTCCTTCTGCTCAACTTAGGTTTATTGGCCAGTGGTCCCTATCACACAAGACAGATTAAAAAGAGAAACTCATAACATTTATTAAATATAATTTTTACTTGGCATGGGAGCTCTCACAAGGAAATGAAAACTCAGAAATGGTTGAATCTGAGGACTTTAAATTTAGGTTTGATGAGGAGAATACAGGTGTGGATAAGTATGACAAAGAATGAAGTAAATGCAGTAAATGGGGGAAATAGCAAGGCCTATGTTCATTGTCAGCATGCCTTCATTTTAGATGAAACAATGCTCTCTTTTCCTC
>NW_022314115.1:0-1824 GCF_002776525.5 Piliocolobus tephrosceles
CAAGTAATTCTCCCGCCTCAGCCTCCTGAGTAGCTGGGATTATAGGCACGTGCCAGCACAATCCGGCTACTTTTTGTGTTTTTAGGAGAGACATAGTTTCAACATATTGGTCAGATTGGTCTCAAGCTTCTTACCTTAGGTGATCTGCCCACCTTGGCTTCCCAAAGTGCTGGGATTACAGGCATGAGCCACTGTGCCCAGACTGCTTTTGCATTC
Source organism: Piliocolobus tephrosceles (assembly GCF_002776525.5). Classification (NCBI taxonomy): domain Eukaryota; kingdom Metazoa; phylum Chordata; class Mammalia; order Primates; family Cercopithecidae; genus Piliocolobus; species Piliocolobus tephrosceles. Next base: position 217 of record NW_022314115.1, read on the forward strand.
TTTGTCATGAAGTCTTTGCCTAAGCAAATGTCTAGAAGGAGTTTTTTTGTTTTTGTTTGTTTCAATGTTATCTTCTAGAATTATCATGGTTTCAGTTTTTAGATTTAAGTCTGAGATGCATCTTCAGTTGATTTTTGTATAAGGTGAGAGATGACGATCCAGTTTCATTCTTCTGCATGGGGTTTGCCAATTATCCCTGCACCATTTGTCAAATAGGGTGTTTTTCCCCAACTTGATGTTTCTGTTTGCTTTGTTGAAGATCAGTTGACTCTAAGTATTTGGCTTTACTTCTGGGTTCTCTATTCTGTTCCGTTGATCTGTATGCCTATTTTTATACCAGTACCATGCTGCTTTGGTGACTATGGCCTCCAGATTTGTTCTCTTTGCTAGTCTTGCTTTGGCTATACAGGCTGTTTATTGGTTTCGTATGAATTTTAGGATTGTTTTTCCTAGCTCTGTGAACATGATTTTGGTATTTGGATGGGAATTGCACTGAATTTGTAGATTGCCTTTGGCAGTATGGTCATTTTCACAATATAGATTGTGAAACTAGGATGATCCCTGAGCTTGGGATATGTTTCAATTTGTTTGTGTCATCTATGATTTCTTTTAGCAGCGTTTTGGAGTTTTCCTTGAAGAGGTCTTTCACTTCCTTAGTTAAGTATATTCCTAAGTATTTTATTTTTTACTTTTGCAGCTACTGTAAAATGGGTTGAGTTCTTGAGTTGGTCCTTAGCTTGGTCGCTGTTGGAGTATAGCACTACTGATTTGCATACATTAATTTTTTATCCTGAAACTTTACTGAACTCATTTACCAGTTCTAGGGTCTCTTTTGGATGAGTCTTTAGGGTGTTCTGGTTATATAGTCAGGCCATCAGCAAACAGTGACAGTTTGACTTCCTGTTTACTGATTTGGATGCCCTTTATTTCTTTCTCATGTCTGATTGCTCTGGCTAGGACTATTTTGATGAATTTTTTAAAACCCCAAAATTGTCGTATTACTACAATTACTTACATGCCTCATGTGGGATGCAGCATTTGTCACATAAGCATATGACTGATATATTGCAGGCCAAATTCCTTCAAATTTTAACATAGAAATCCACCCCAAAAAGTGCTAATCAATTCTTTAGCAAGTTTCAAGAGCATTTATTACATTCTGCAAATTATTTGAACCATAAACACTCTCTTAATAGAAGACTAAGGAAATCATTGCTGTGATTTTTCTATAATAAACCCAGCTGGGGATTAAATGGCAGGGCTCTGCTCTAACAGCTGCAGAAACTGATGGTCAAAGCTGTCCTTCTTTTGTCTAAGTGGTCATTTGGCTGAGTGTTACAATTATGCTACTGCACCTGCAGCATTAAGTATTAGCTTAAATTCCTATTTGTAAATAGATAAATTCACAACCCAATTATTTAGAAACCATTCCTCAGTTGCTCTGACCGCCTCTGGGAAAAGGCGAAATATTATAAATACACTTAGTTATAATTTGTTCAGGCCTAAACTCCCTCAACATGATTTTATCTTTTATTAAACTTTAACTTGCAAAGATAACAGCACATCTATGAAGAAAAAAAGAAAATATGCAATGTGTCTTAATAATTC
>NW_022314115.1:1834-3399 GCF_002776525.5 Piliocolobus tephrosceles
AAAAAATGTCATGCAGGGAAAATTAGAACTGTCTATTTCAGTATTTAGTAATATATACCTGAATTAGGGCAAACTGCACTCAATTCTAACATTTATTTTTAGGTTCAGCCTACAAGCACCCAAACATCAGAGTATGTTTTCTACCTCTGGTCACAACCCAAGACTGTACAACCTACAAATATACAAACTACATTTAAATCTGGGCTCTGAAAGTTAATGATACAGTCTTGAATAGGATCATTTCATCATTCTGGGCTTCATTTTCCTCATTTTTAAGACAGATATAAAATTATCATGCACATAGAGTTTTTGTGAGATTCAATGTGGTAATCTAAGTAAAATCTTTAAAACAGTGCTTAGACTTTTATTAGGTTACTGCTCTTACGTTTATGTTCATCTCTCTCTTGAGAAGTGACCATATTATCATTAATGTTTTTCCAAGAACAGTTACTAGACTGTCTGCACATAATCTATTCTAAGCTTGAATAGAAATGTCTGTTCTCATTTTCACTGCCATTCTTCCTTCATTTACATGCAAATCTCTCTTCCCCCTACAAATAATATACAAATATATGTTTTATTTATCCATATACATGTATAGGTACACATACATCTACATACAGAATGTAAGACAGAGCACATGCTTATTTAATTATTCATTTAGTTTTCTTTATTTTCTTTCTTTCTTTCTTTATTTTTTATTTTTGTTTTTGAGACAGAGTCTCACTCCATTGCCCAGGCTGGAGTGCAATGGCACGATCTCTGCTCACTGCAACCTCTGTCTCCAGGGTTCAAGTGATTCTTCTGCCTAAACCTCCAAAGTAGCTGGGATTACAGGTGCATGCCACCACGCCCAGCTAATTTTTGTATTTTTAGTAGAGATGGGGTTTCTCCATGTTGGCCAGGCTGGTCTGGAACTCCTGACCTCAGGTGATCCACTTGCCTTGGCCTCCCCAAGTGATAGGATTACAGGCATAAGCCACTGCTGCCAGTCGATTTAGTTTTCTAAAATCCTAATTTCAAGATTTAGAACAGTGTTAAGACATATCAGGAGCTCAAATTCTATTTGTGAAATAAATGAATAAATCTCCAATAGAGGTCTAAAGTTACCCTACTTTTTTACCACTACCATAAACCAATAGTGTATTGAGGACATATTTTTAAAAAATACTTCAAGATAAGATTTTACAAGTCAGAATAGTAAGTTGAAATATAGGCCCAACATTTAAATTCAATTCAATTGAGGAGCTTCCATATGAGAACAAAATTTAAAAATTATATTATGGTCTTAGTACAGTGTTGCAATTTCACTGACTGTCGTATAAGCTTCTTACTTCAGAACTAATTTATTTTTCTTCTTACTCAGAAATAATTTATTCTGAGAATGTCCCTGTAATTTTCATTCTACTTTTTCCACACAATAATACTCCTTGAATTTTAGACACAAATTTTATGGGTCATATTCAATGCTAGAGACTTGTGCACTATGGAGTTTAGTAACTTGAAAGTAAATTTCCAAATACATCCAAAACTGCACATAGTAATGTAAATGGATGTATTCCCAT
>NW_022314116.1:0-4987 GCF_002776525.5 Piliocolobus tephrosceles
TATTACCTGTCTTTTGGATATAAGCCATTTTAACTGGGGTGAGATGATATCTAGAGTTTTGATTTGCATTTATCTGATGATCAGTGATGTTGAGCATGTTTTCATATGCCCATTTGCCATTTGCATGTCTTTTATTGAAAAATATCTGTTCAAATTTTTGCTTATTTTAATGGATTATTAGATTTTTTTCCTATAGAGTTGTTTGTGCTCCTTATTTATACTGGTGATTACTCCCTTATCAGAGTGATAGTTTGCAATATTTTCTCCCATCCTGCTCCACCCCTTTCTTCTGTTTGTCCATTCTTAAGTGCATGTGTATTAGAGTGTATCTTTTGGGGGTTTATGAATAAAAGTGTTACAAAACTATTATAGAAGTCTTTTTGTGACTTTTTTACAACTATTATAGAAGTCTTTTTATGACTTTTTTTACATCAGTTTTAAATTCACAACAAAATCGAAAGGACATTATAGTGCATGGTGTCTACCTTTATCAACATGTGTCACCAGAGTGATACATTTGTTACATATGGTGACCCTACATTGGTACACCATTATCACTCAAAGTCCATAGTTTACATTAGAGTTCACATTCTATGGGTTTGGAAGAAAGTATGGTGACATGTATTCACCATTATAGTAACATGCAGTGTAGTTGTACTACCCTAAAAATTGGTGTTTCTCCTATTCCTCCCATCTTTCCCCTAGCTCCTGAAAACCACTGATCTTTCTGATTATCCCCATAGTTTTGCCTTTGCCAGGTCATACAGTTGGAATCCTAGACTATGTCGTCTTTTCAGAGTGGCATTTTTCAGTTAGTAATATGCATTAAAGTTTCTTCCATGTCTTTTCATGGCTTGATAACTCAATAGTTTTTAACAACAAAAATTTTACTTTTTCTGGATGCACCAGAGTTTATTTTCCACTTACTGAAGGACAACATGGTTGCCTCCAAGATTTGGCAATTATGAATAAAGGTGCTGTAAATGTCCAGATGTAGTTTTTGTGTGATGGATTTTGGCCATTTTAGTAAATGTGTTGTGGTATCTCGTTGTTTTAATTTGCATTTTCATGATGCCGTATGATGTGGAGGCTCTTTTCTTTTTCATTTTTTTTTGAGACTGAGTTTTGCTCTGGCTGCCCAGACTGGGGTGCAATGGCATGTTCTAGGCTAGCCGCAACCTCTACCTCCCAGGTTCAAGCCATTCTCCTGCCTCAGCCTGCTGAGTAGCTGGGATTACAGGCATGCACCACCACACTTGGCTAATTTTGTGTTTTTAGTAAAGATGGGGTTTCTCCATTTTGGTCAGGCTGGTCTCAAACTCCTGACCTCAGGTGGTCTGTCCGCCTTGGCCTCCCAAAGTGCTGGGATTACAGGCGTGAGCCTCTGTGCCCGGCGGGCCTCTTTTCTTATGCATGGTTTTCTTCTGCGTATCTCTTTGGTAACGAGTCTGTTAGTCTTTGGTTCAATTTTTAATCAGGTTGTTTATTATTGTTGAGATTTAAGAGTACTTATTATGTGTGTTGACAAATATTTTCCTCACCGTTTGTGGATTTCCTTCCTGTGTTCTTGACATTATCTTTCACAGAGCAGCAGTTTTTACTTCTAATGAAGTTCATTAATTATTTCTTATTTCTTTCCTTGATTGTGCCTTTGGTGTTGTATATACAAAGTCAGCACTGCACCCAATTTCATCTAAATTTCCTTCTGGCAGTTTTATCGTTTTGCATTTTGCATAGTTACAACTATGATTCATTTTGAGTTAATTTTTGGAAGGTATAATGTCTGTAAAAATATGTACATAAAAATATGTGTGTATGTGTTATATACTAAGTATCACATGCAAATGTGTGTATACGCACCCCCCCCCCAAATATTTACATGGGATGTCTAGTTTTCCCCACACCGTGTTTTGAGCAGATTATCATTTTTCTATTGGATTGCCTTTTCTCCTTTGAAAAGATCAGTTGACTCTATTTATGTAGATCTATTTTGAGGCCCTTTATTCTGCCCCATTGACCTATTTGTCTAATCTTTCATCAGTAACACACAGTCTTTATTATTATAGCTTTATAGAAAGGGTCTTTATTATTATAGCTTTATAGAAAGGTTTAAAGCCAGGTAATGTCAGTCCTCTAATGTTGTTCTTCAGTATTTTGTTGGCAATTCTGGGTCTTCTGCCCTTCTATACAATGTTTGTCAATACTGACAAAATACCTTTCTGTGGTTTTGCCTGAGATTGCATTGAATCTGTAGATTAGATTGGGAAGAACTGACAACTTGACAGTATTGATTCTTCCTTATTAATGTGGAATAGTTCTCCATCTGTTTATTCCTTATTTGATTTCTTTCATTTAGTGTTATGGTTTTCCTTTTAGACATACATTATCTTTTCAGGTAAATTCCTAAGTATTTCATTTTTGTGAGGTGCTCATGTAAATGGTATTACGTTTTGCGTTTTTTAATTTCAAATTTCATTTGTTCATTGCCAGTATATATAAAAGCAATTAACTTTCTGATATTAATTTAGTATTCTGAAACCTTGCTACAATCATATAATAGATCCAGAATATTTTGTTACTTTGAATTTTATATATTGATGAGCAAGTCTTCTGCAAAAAAAAAAAAAAAAAAACCCAGTATTTTTATTTTTATTTCTGTGTTTCTAATCCATATATTTTACATTTTATTTTATTGTCTCCCTGCATTTTCTAGGACTTCCAGGAAAATGTCAAAAATCAGTGGTGAGAGGAAATATTCTTGATTTGTTCTTAGTAGAAAAGCTTCTAGCTTCTCACCATGAAGTTTGATGTTAGCTTTAAGCTCTTTGTAGTTATTTTTGATGAAGTTGTAGAATTTTCTTCTCTATTCCAAGTTTACCGAAAATTTTTGTTATAAGCAGGTTTTTGATTTTGTCAGTTTTTCTTGTATATCTACTTATGGGATCATGTAATTTTTCTATTTCAGCCTGTTGATGGATTATATTAATTGATTTTCAAATACTGAATCAGCTTTGCATACCTGAGTAAAATCGTACTTGGCTGTGATATATCATTATGTTTGTACATTGTTATATTGAATTTGGTAATATTTCATTGAAAATGTTTGCATCTGTGTTCCTAAGAGATATTGATATGTAGTTTTTTGGTACTGTCTTTGGGTGTTAAGATAATGATGGCTTCATAGACTGAGTTAAGAAGTTATTCTCCCTGTTTTTATGTTCAGAAAGAACTTATAGATAATTGGTTTAATCTCTTCCCAAATATTTGGTAAAATTCACCAATGAAACTATATGGGCTTGGTGCTTTCTGCTTCGGGAGATTATTAATAATTTCTTTAATAGATATAGGTCTGTTCAAAGCATCTATTTTTTCTTGATTGAGCTTCAGAATATTACGGCTTTCAAAGAATTGGTCTGTTTTATCCAGGTTATCAAATTTGTGGGCATAGAATTATTCATAATATTTCTTTATTATCCTTTTAAGATTCATAGAATCTGCAATAATATAACCTTTTATTTCTGATATGAGTAATTTCTATCTGCTCTCTTTTTACCTTAATAAGCGTTATTGTAGGCTTCTTAATTTTTTGGTCTTTTCAAAGAAATAGCTTTAGATTTCATTGATTGCTCTCTATTTCTTATTTAATTTTATCAATTTTTGTTATCTTATTGCTTTTCTTCATTGTACCTTAATTTTCTCTTCTTTTTCTTTTTTTCTAAGGTGGAAGCTTAGGTGATTAATTTTAGATCATTCTGGTTTTATAATATATATATTTAAATATGTTGTACAGTTTTCTTCAAGCACTTTTACTGCATCCCACACATTTTTTTAAGTTGTTTTCATTTCCATATAATTAAAATTATTTTTAAATATTTTTGAGATTTTCCTTGACCATGAATTATTTAGAACTTTGTTTTTTTAACATTCACATATATTGGGATTTTCCTTTTTTTGTTGTTGTTATTGATTCTAGCTTAATTCCATTGTAATCTGATAGCAGATATTACATGATTTCTATTCTTAAATTTGGCAAGGTATATTTTTTCACTCAGAATGTGGTCACTTTTTGTATAAGTTCCACGTGAGCTTTAGAAGAATGTGTATTCTGCTCTTATTTTTTCATTTCAGGTGGAAAAGTTTGGCTATAGTGGGCTGGAGTTGTGTAATTTTTTTTTCCCAGTTCAGCTAGGCTCTGATAAAACACCAGCAGTTAATACGTTTTAAAAATAGAGTTTGTTGTTGTTGAGAGCAAAACTTCTGAAGAACAAAATGCTATGACATATTTCGAATGGTTCCTCTTCAGCCTCATCAGAATAACAGAACAATTTCCCTGTGATACTTACTGAGAACCTATTTGTGATTTTCAAGGTAAAACTCCCAAAATATAGGACTCCCATGACTGAAAGTTTTAATTCCCAGACTTGTCCACAATGAGTGTCCAGAAATTTTTGAATTGTAGTTCAGGTTTTCTACCCCAACACTTGTTCCCGCAGTGCTTTCCACTACTGAGCCTGCTCCAGTAAGTCAGAACTTCCTGTATTTGCCTGTCTGTCTGTACAACTGGGGGAGGCAGCTTGCCCTGTGACCTCACTCTCCTGTGGATCTAAAAGAGTTGTTAATTTTAGTTTCTTCAGCCTTTTATTTGTTGTTTGGGTACAGTGGCAACTTACAAGCTCTTTACATGTGGAGTGAAAACAGAGAGTCTCTACAAAGCTTTTTAAGTGAGTAGTCTACCAGTATCTATTCTTTCAAAAAAAAAAAGACATAGGATTTGTTGATCTTATTGTTTTTCACATCTCCTTCAGGTAAGCTCTGATTTTGGTTATTTCTTTTCCTCTACTGGCACGGGGGTCGGTTTGCTCTTGTATCTCTAGTTCTTCTAGATGCAATATTGGATTGATAATTTGGGGTCTCTCTTACTTTTAGTATAGGTATTTAGTGCTATAATCTTTCCTCTTGTTTTATTTATTTATTTATTTATTTATTT
>NW_022314118.1:0-2224 GCF_002776525.5 Piliocolobus tephrosceles
CTGTCTGACAGCTTTGAAGAGAGCAGTGGATCTCCCAACAGGGAGGTTGAGATCTGAGAAGGGGCAGTCTGCCTGCTCAAGTGGGTCACCGACCCCTGAGTAGCCTAACTGGGAGACATCCCCCACTAGGGGCAGACGTACACCCCACACCTCACAGGGTGGAGTACACCCCTGAGAGGAAGCTTCCAAAGCAAGAATCAGACAGGTGCACTCGCTGTTCAGCAATATTCTATCTTCTGCAACCTCTGCTGCTGATACCCAGGCAAACAGGGTCTGGAGTGGACCTCAAGCAATCTCCAACAGACCTATAGCTGAGGGTCCTGACTGTCAGAAAGAAAACTATCAAACAGGAAGGACACCTATATCAAAACCCTATCAGTACGTCACCATCATCAAAGACCAGAGACAGATAAAACCACAAAGATGGGGAAAAAGCAGGGCAGAAAAGCTGGAAATTCAAAAAATAAGAGCGCATCTCCTCCTGCAAAGGAGCACAGCCCATCGCCAGCAATGGATCAAAGCTGGTCAGAGAATGATTTTGATGAGATGAGAGAAGAAGGCTTCAGTCCATCAAACCTCTCAGAGCTAAAGGAGGAATTACATACCCAGCGCAAAGAAACTAAAAATCTTGAAAAAAGAGTGGAAGAATTGCCAGCTAGACTAATCAATGCAGAGAAGGTCATAAACGAAATGACAGAGATGAAAACCATGACACGAGAAATACGTGACAAATGCACAAGCTTCAGTAACCGACTCGATCAACTGGAAGAAAGAGTATCAGCGATTGAGGATCAAATGAATGAAATGAAGCGAGAAGAGAAACCAAAAGAAAAAAGAAGAAAAAGAAATGAACAAAGCCTGCAAGAAGTATGGGATTATGTCAAAAGACCAAATCTACGTCTGATTGGGGTGCCTGAAAGTGAGGGGGAAAATGGCACCAAATTGGAAAACACTCTACAGGATATCATCCAGGAGAACGTCCCCAACCTAGCAGGGCAGGCCAACATTCAAATTCAGGAAATACAGAGAACGCCACAAAGATACTCCTCCAGAAGAGCAACTCCAAGACACATAATTGCCAGATTCACCAAAGTTGAAATGAAGGAAAAAATCTTAAGGGCAGCCAGAGAGAAAGATCGGGTTACCCACAAAGGGAAGCCCATCAGACTGACAGCAGATCTCTCGGCAGAAACTCTACAAGCCAGAAGAGAGTGGGGGCCAATATTCAACGTTCTTAAAGAAAAGAATTTTAAACCCAGAATTTCATATCCAGCCAAACTAAGTTTCATAAGTGAAGGAGAAATAAAATTCTTTACAGATAAGCAAATGCTTAGAGATTTTGTCACCACCAGGCCTGCCTTACAAGAGACCCTGAAGGAAGCCCTAAACATGGAAAGGAACAACCGGTACCAGCCACTGCAAAAACATGCCAAAATGTAAAGACCATCGAGCCTAGGAAGAAACTGCATCAACTAATGAGCAAAATAACCAGTTAATATCATAATGGCAGGATCAAGATCACACATAACAATATTAACCTTAAATGTAAATGGACTAAATGCTCCAATTAAAAGACACAGACTGGCAAACTGGATAAAGACTCAAGACCCATCAGTCTGTTGTATTCAGGAGACCCATCTCACATGCAGAGACATACATAGGCTCAAAATAAAGGGATGGAGGAAGATCTACCAAGCAAATGGAGAACAAAAAAAAGCAGGGATTGCAATCCTAGTCTCTGATAAAACAGACTTTACCATCATAGATCAAAAGAGACAAAGAAGGCCATTACATAATAGTAAAGGGATCAATCCAACAGGAAGAGCTAACTATCCTAAATATATATGCACCCAATACAGGAGCACCCAGATTCATAAAGCAAGTCCTTAGAGACTTACAAAGAGACTTAGACTCCCATACAATAATAATGGGAGACTTCAACACTCCACTGTCAACATTAGACAGATCAACGAGACAGAAAGTTAACAAGGATATCCAGGAATTGAACTCATCTCTGCACCAAGCGGACCTAATAGACATCTATAGAACTCTCCACCCCAAGTCAACAGAATATACATTCTTCTCAGCACCACATCACACTTATTCCAAAATTGACCACATAATTGGAAGTAAAGCACTCCTCAGCAAATGTAAAAGAACAGAAATTATAACAAACTGTCTCTCTGACCACAGTGCAATCAAACTAGAACTCAGGACTAAGAAA
>NW_022314119.1:0-2373 GCF_002776525.5 Piliocolobus tephrosceles
TTTGTAAATTAAGCAAGATATTTCTACATAACTGATGGGTCAAAAAGAAATCACGATGGAAACTGGACATTTTGAAATGAACAATAATGAAAACATTACATACCAAAATTTATTGAGTGTAGGGAAAGCAGTACTTAGAGGGAGATTAAAACTTTAATATACTAGAAAAGAAAAAAAAAGTCAATTACTTAAGCCAGGAATTAGCAAACTTTTTCTGTAACTGTCCAGAGAGTGAATATTTTAGGCTCCGCAGACCATGTGATCTCTCGCAGTTACTCAATTCTGCCCTTGTAGCCATAGATAATATATAAACAAATTGAAGTGGCTGTGTTAAATTAAATTCAATTTACAGAAATAGGTGGCAGGTCAGATTGGGCCCTCAGGCCAAAGTTTGCCAACCCATGACCTAAACTTCAAACCCAGGAGACTAAACAGGAAAATAAACAGAAAGAAAGGAGCATGAAAATAGTAAAGATAGGAGTAGAAACTAATGAAACAGGCCAGATACGGTGGCTCACACCTGCAGTCCCAGCAATTTGGGAGGCTGGGCAGGCAGATCACTTGAGGTCAGGAGTTCGAGACCAGCCTGGTCAACAGGGTAAAAAATGAGCCAGGCATGGTAGTGCATGCCTGTAGTCCCAGCTACTTGGGAGGCTGAGGCACATGAATCCCCTGTATCATTCCTAATTGTGTTTATTGGAATTTTCTCTCTTTTCTTCTTTATTAGTCTTGCTAGTGGTCTATTTTATTGACTTTTTTTTTTTTTTCCAAATCCAACTCCTGGATTTGTTGATTTTTTTGAGGGATTTTTCATGTCTATCTCCTTCAGTTTCACATTGAGCTTGGCTATTTCTTGTCTTCCGCTAGCTGTGGGGTTTGTTTCCTCTTGGTTCTCTAGTTCTTTTAGTTGTAATGTTAGGGTGTTGATTTGAGATCTTTCTAGTTTTTTGATGGGGCATTTAGTGCTATAAATTTCTCTCTTAAGGCTGGTTTTGCTGCACCCCAGAGATTCTGGTACATTGTCTCTTTGTTCCTATTGGTTTCAAAGAACTTCCTGATTTCTGATTTAATTTCATTATACACGCAGGAGTCATTCAGGAGCAGGTTGTTCAATTTCCATGTAGTCGTGTGGTTTTGAGTGGGCTTCTTAATCTTGAGTTCTAATTTGATTGCACTGTGGTCTGAGAGACTGTTATTATTTCAGTTCTTTTTGCATTTGATGAGGAATGTTTTACCTCCAATTATGTGATCAATTTTAGATTAAGTACCATGTGACACCAAAAATAAAATGTATATTCTGTTGTTTTGGGGTGGAGAGTTCTGTAGATGTCTATCAGGTCCATTTGGTCTAGAGCTGAGTTCAAGTCTTGAATATGTTTGTAAATTTTCTGTCTTGACAATCTGTCTAATACTGACAGTGGGGTATTAAAGTTTCCCACTATTATTGTGTGAGGGTGTAAGTCTCTTTGTAGGTCTTTAAGAACTTGTTTTATGAATCTGGGTGCTCCTATATTGGGTGCATGTATATTTCGGGTAGTTAGCTCTTCCTGTTGAATAGATCCCTTTACCATTATGTAATGCCCTTCTTTGTCTTTTTTGACCTTCGTTGGTTTAAAGTTTATTTTGTCGGAAACTATGATTGCAACCTCTGTCTTTTTTTTTCTGCTTTCCATTTGCTTCGTAAATTTTCCTTCATCCCTCAGCTTTGAGTCTATGTGCATCTTTGCACATGAGATATGTCTCTTGAATACAGCATACCGAATGGGTTTTGGCTTTGTATTCAGCTTTCCATTCTGTATCTTTTAATTGGAGCATTTAGCTCATTTACATTTAAGGTTAATGTTGTTATGTGTGAATTTGAACCTGTCATCATGATACTGGCTGGTTAATTTTGCAGACTTGCCAATGTAGGTGTTTCATCATGTCACTGGTCTGTGTAGTTCAGTGTGTTTTTGCAGGTGATTTTCCTATCCATGTTTAGTGCTTCCTTCAGGAGCTCTTGCAAGGCAGACCTGGTGGTGACGAAATCCCTTAGCATTTTCTTGTCTCAAAAAGATTTTATTTCTCCTTTGCTTATGAAGATTGTTTGGTCTGATACGAAATTCTGGGTTGGCATTTCTTCTCTTTAAGAATGTTGAATATTGGCCCCCAGTCTTGTCTGGTTTGTAAAGTTTATGCTGAGAGGTCCGCTGTTAGTCTGATGGGCTTCCCTTTGTACGTGACCTGGCCTTTCTCTCTGGCTGCCCTTAACCCTTTTTCCTTCATTTCAACCTTGGAAAACCTGATTATTATGTGCCTTGGGGTAGATCTTTTTGTGGAGTATCTTATTGGGGTTCTCTGGATTTCCTGAGTTTGAATATTGGCTTGTCTTTC
>NW_022314119.1:2383-2762 GCF_002776525.5 Piliocolobus tephrosceles
TACTTTCAGGGGATATATACAAATGATTTTCATCACTTGACACCTTGAAAAGAACTCTTGTGGGACCAGAATGATCTTTGTAAGTGATAAGTATGAAATGAGTGTTCAGTGACATTACAAAAGCAAACCAATCCACACATAGAGGAAGAGCGATGGATGTAGGGATGTGAAACTGGTCTTAAGTGTAGTGAAAAGACAAGATGCTTCCCCAGTAAGAGAAAAGAAACCAACATAACAATGGGATGCAACAAGAATACTGAGAAAGGATAGAAAATATGTTTTAAAAATGAATTATTCATTCATTTTCAGTAGACACAGAAAAAAACTGCAGAAGACCCAAAGGATATCATAGCAGTCTAAAATTTGATACCTTTGACTT
>NW_022314120.1:0-29760 GCF_002776525.5 Piliocolobus tephrosceles
AAGAAAAGAAAAGAAAAGAAAAGAAAAGAAAAGAAAAGAAAAGAAAAGAAAAAGAAAAGAAAGAAAGAAAGACCACACAGTCAAGGTGTGGCAGAGAAGCCATGAAGGTCACTACGAAAGTAAATGTTCCATACTAAAGCTTCTTACACCAAAACCTGGTTTTAGTAATTATAAATGAAACTAATGGGTTGTAGGCACTGATACTACATAATATTACATCATTATACAGCCTATTTGTCATACAGCCTATTGGTTTGATTGTTTACATGTGAACTATTTAATATTTTATGCTACATAAAATGTTATCACAATTCTATGACAAGAATGCATTTGCCATGTTCTATTTCCAGAAGTACCAAAAATGGGTGACTTGTAGGAAAAAGTCAATGAAAAGTTCCAATGAAGAAGTTACCTTATAATTATACTTATAATTCATATTATTTGTTTATGGTAGAATAAAAATTCACATTTAAAAATACAGGTAGAAAAATATACATGATGTGAAATTTTTATGATAACAGTACAGAAACAATGCTACTGTCCTGATAAAGAGCAAAGAAAATATATACTAACTCAAAAATTCAACTACTTTCTCAGGTGATTTGGTTCTACCTTTTGTTCTACTACATATGTGCTTGTGTCTCTCAAATCCTGTAGTAGTGTATTTTAAAGAAGGATATTGTCACTAAATGTTTTATCTTAAATGAGGAAAAACTTGAGGTCTCCCAAGTCCAAAAATAAAATTCTCATTTGAGATAATCTACAGAGAAATATTTTAAAAGAAGTTTTTCAATTTTCTCTCTTTTCAAACTGGATCATTTTTGTTGCTCTATCTTCTATTATCAAGTTTGCTTTTCTCTTCTCATTCATCTCTATTCCACCATTAAGCCCATACAGTAAAAACATTTTTCATGTGCTGCTTTTTTTTTTTTTTTTCTTGAGATGGAGTTTCACTCTTGTTACCCAGGCTGGAGTGCAATGGCATGATCTCGGCTCACCGCAACCTCCACCTCCTGGGTTCAAGTGATTCTCCTGCCTCAGCCTCCCGAGTAGCTGGGATTACAGGATTACAGGCATGTACCACCATGTCCAGCTACTTTTGTATTTTTAGTAGAGACAGGGTTTCTCCATGTTGGCCAGGCTGGTCTCAAACTCCCAACTCCAGGTGATCTGCCCACCTCGGCCTCCCAAATTTCTGGGATTACAGGCGTGAGCCACCGCGCCTGGCCGTCAGGTGTTCTTTTTTGTTCTAAATGTTTCTTTCGGTTCTTGTTGTAGTTTCTAGTTCTCTACTGAGATTTTCTATAATTTCAGTTATCATGAATGTACTTTTCCTTGCCATATTAAGTATAGTTGTAATAACAGCTTTAAGTTCTTCATCTGACAATTCCACTCTGTAGGACACAGTGAGAAGAGACCCATGCATCGTTTCTGTCATAGTCTTTCCAAGAATGGAAAGCCTGGATGTGGTCATGAGAAAACAGACAGACCCAGGTGCGGGGGCATTGATAGAATGAAATGGCTGCATTCTCAACTCTTCCGAACATGAGAGACAGGGAAAAAATGAAGAACAATTCAAAGATGATGAGACGTGACAGCTCAGTGCAGCATGTGTTTCTGAACAGGATCCTAGTCAAGAAAGAAAAAAGATGTTGTTATGATAGTTGATGAAATTTAAATGATATCTGTGGTTTGAATGATAAAGTTATATCAATATTGATTTCTTGATTGGGAGAAATGTATAATGCCATGAATGACAATTTTGTTTTGGGAAAGAAAGAGAGAGATGGAACAAGTGCAATGAAGGGTTAACAGAGACTCTGGAATCTGGGATTACTGTGGAAGAGGAGCCTGAGAGTCCTTTGGCAAACTGTATGTACATTTGAAGCCATTTCATATACAGACAAATAAAAATAATGATGCAAATTAAAAATAATAAATGAAAATAAAGAAAAATTCAACTATACATTCTGTGAGATTTAGAATACGGTAACACTATTATTGATTTGGATATTTGGCAAATATGATAAAATGGTAGCACTATTATTGATCTGGATATTTGGCAAATATGAAAATGTTTTTGAACTTTGTTTCATATTTTTATTTTCCCCATGCAGATGAAAACAACATAATTTTTTGCCACATATGTAATGCTCTTCAGAATCTGGCTCCAGAACACAGTGACTAGTTGGAAGGCCCTCTGGAATTTAGGGAAGAGTCAGATCATCCCTTTCCCAAGATGGGACTCAGAAGAATGAAGCTGACTGAAGCTCAGTAGCTGCGTTCATTTGTTTATCAAATATTGGCTGACTGATGCCTGACCTCTTGGAACTAGCTGAGTCCCCCTGGCTGGCTGGTTGGCTGAACTTCTGATCTTTCCTTCCTGAACCTTCCCCATCAACTCCTGTTTCTGCTTTTGCTCTTTTTGCAGGTTGGCTGCCCTCCCTGAGGCTACCAAAATGTTGCCAAAAGATTGAGTGTACCAGTAATGATAATAAAATTGACTCAATACAGGGAGAGACCTCAGATAAAAACACCAAGAAAACCCACAGTAAAAAATCATTCTGTACACTGAAATGTGTAGCAGCAAATGTTTTGAGTATTTGAACTAGTTGACCATGTTCCACTTACTTGAAGTAGGAAAGCAGTAGCATAATTTCATGCATAAATCTTTTTAGACAGCGACATTATTACTTTCAACCAGTAATAGATTAACAAAATATAGTGAGAGTAGAATAAAGAGATAAGAAAAAAATTAAGATATAATAAATAGTTTCTAAATCTAGGCACTACGCCAAGCTTTTAAAATAATCTTAGCCATAAATCTTCTTGATATAGTGAGGAAACTAAAAACAATGAGAGTAGAGCCTAAATTGTGCCTAGGCTGTGTCAGACTGCAAAATCCTATACCCAGCTACACAGCTTCACAAACTGAACTGTGTTTCATTTCGTAATGGACCAAACTATTGCTACCAAACAGTCAATCCTAGGCACATTTATCTTCCAGGTTGAACAATCAATTAGTTACACTTTCTACTTTCTTCAATCTTTTCGTTATTTAATGTCATATGACTACCCTCAATAACAGTATATATGCATGTTTGTGTTGGTGAGGGGAGGTCAATCAGATTGTTCCAGATAACCACTGCCTTCCTACCTTACCTAATGGGTATTTCACATATTCTTACCTAAATAGGTATTTCACATATTCTTTTCCTT
Organism: Piliocolobus tephrosceles; assembly: GCF_002776525.5. Lineage (NCBI taxonomy): Eukaryota > Metazoa > Chordata > Mammalia > Primates > Cercopithecidae > Piliocolobus > Piliocolobus tephrosceles. The sequence goes on from NW_022314120.1 coordinate 3,220, forward strand.
AAAAACTGACATAGGTCAGGTGCGGTGGCTGATGCCTGTAATCCCAACATGTTGGGAGGCTGAGGCGGGTGGATCACTTGTCGGGAATTCGAAACCAACCGGACCAACATGGAGAAACCCCGGTGCTACTAAAAATACAAAATTAGCCGAGTGTAGTGGTGCACGCCTGTAATCCCAGCAGCTCGGGAGGCTGAGGCAGGAGAATCGCGGCTTGAACTCGGGAGGCGGTGATTGTGGTGAACCGAGATCATGCCATTGCTCTCCAGCCTGCTCAACAAAAGAAAAACTCTGTCTCAAAAAACAAAAACAAACTAACAAAAAACCTGACATAGTTGTTTATCTGCTGAGAGTACAAGTTATTGTGATAATAAATGGCATCACAATTGGTCATCCTTTTCTAATGGTATATTTGCATTTTAATAACTGTATTGAAAACCTCGAGGAGATTGTTACTATTCTACCTATTTGGGTTAGAATGATAAACAAAAGAAGTGTTTTTCAGATGGAGAACCCCCTTAAATCAAAAGATGTCAGCCACACCAGCTACTTTAGTGTCTGAGAATAGTTCAGACACTAGCTCAGCAAATTGGTTTGCTGAAGCACCACTGGTGATGGTAAGAGAAGTTTCTTCTGAAGTGGACTGACAAAGTTAGCAAACATTTTTGAACTCACGAATTGATATATTATGACTGGAACAAATTTTGCATTATATATATACTATGCCAATGGTTAAAATTGTTTACTGTTATAAAATTAACTCCCTAGAAGATTAAGTCATAGTTACCTAGTACTTCTACTATTCCATGGTACACTGTGTCTCCAGTTAACTTTGTGTTTCACTTTGAGCAGAGGAGCTTTATACAAGAGAGGAGTTAAAATAATTGGGAAAATTTTGTAGAGCTAATATAATTTAACACCTATCGAGTTACACTAAATAGGTGTCTACCTTTTTGATTCCACATACTAAAGTTTTGCCTTTTACTGATCTATGCTCAGAAGATAAAATTTTTGAGTTTGTATATTTGAGTATGTGTATATGTTTATGCATGTGTATGTATGTGTCCCAGAAGTGATTTGAGGTGATCCATCCAAATCCCCATCCAATTCAATTTGATTCCAAAGACCTCAGTTTGTCAGACCTCGAAAAAGTTAAATAATTAACTTAGGCCATGAAACAGAAAAATCAGTTGTATCATCAGTATTGAGGATATTTTAAATATTGAATTTCCTTAGAATGAAAAATAGTTTACAATTTTGTAGTAGCCTTGTCTTTTGATATTATTCATAAATACTGGATAAAGGTATGCTCAATTAAAGAATCATTTGGTGGATCTGAGTAGAAATCAAAATCAAATCATGGAACATATGTCATTCAACCAAAATAGCAAGTTTAGAAAATTACAACTAAAGCTTTCAGTATTAATTTTTATGTAACAATGTACACTATACACATATAACCATTTTCAGCAATCAGTTATAAAAAATATAATGAACTAATCCAAAAGAAATAGAGTACTATTTTATGTAATTCAAGATGTTGAAAGATACAATATTCTACAAAAATTATTTCCATTGATCTTTTTTTTTACAGCAAACATGAACAGATAATCCAGTAATCTCTTAATTGTTGCAAAACAAATATTTTTTTCTTAAGTTTGTACAGTGTTTCTATGATTCTTCAGCCAATATTGTTTGATATAAACTTCCCTATTTATCCTCAAAAGGGATACTGAGTGGTTTGGATAGCCGATGCTTAAAATTGAGCAGTATGAGGCCAACTAAAGGGAATAACTTGTGATGAGGGTGTAATGCCTATTTCGACCTTGTTCAACAAAGCTATTGTACAAGACTCTTTAAACCAATCAGATGAACTAAATTGTCTGATAAACTGAAAGGATATGGGCAAAATTATTTGATTCAAATTGCATTATAAAACTGCTTTATGAGAACTATATTTGGTAATCACTCTAAATGGCCCAATTAATAATTTATAATGGTGAGTAGATTGTCCAGAAGAAAGGACTGCCTCTGGATGTGTATGGGGAAAAGAACAGGAGAGACTTTGGCAGTTCCTGGCTATCTCCAATTCAGTTTGCAAAGGGTTTTGATAAAAATGAAATAATGAATGCAACAGCAAGGTCAAGATATGCACAGAAGTAAGAAGGGGTTTGTTCCAGCCTAGAGAAAAAAATAAAGCATCAGTGTCGTTAGTCAAGTAAATGGATTTTTCAAACAGTTCAAATTCGATACAACTTAGCCATATGCTGTTTGATAGCATTTTGATTTTTAATATTATCCAATATTTCAGATATTTCTAGGAGAACTATGAAAAGAAAATATGCTATTGGACACTGTATGTGATTTCCTGGTTTCACACCTGATTTACTAGTATTGCATTGATACCATGCCTGAAAGAGAATCTTAAACATTATGAGTGCTTATTTTTTTAAGTGAGTGAGACATTTGATAAGTTAAATGAATTTTCTTGTTATATTGCCTGCTTCACTAACAGGAGAAGCTTTGATACCCAGGATCACAGTACATTGAATGACAAAAAGAAAGGCAGAAAAGTATAATAGTATTAATACTCTTTCAGATGTAAAGTTCAATTTAAACTAATTTTTCAGCAAAATAGAATTGGAATGATAAATATGTTTTAAAAAGGAATGTATTTTATTATTTAACTGAAAATTCTGGGGTATAACTGGATCCAGGTGCTTGTAAGATGTCATTCACAGCTCAGTTTCTCCATCTATCAGGCAGATTTTCATTAAGTAGTGGGCAGGTAGCTGATTGAAACTCAAGATATATATATATAGATATAGATATATAAAATAAATATATACCAATGCTTGGAAATATTAGAAATAAAAGTCAGTCTTATAAAAGACAGATTTTTTCAATAGCTTAAAAAAAATAAGCCTCCCTACACTCATGAATCTAGACCTGAAGCACATTGTAGAAAATGCATGCTTTAGAAGAATGGGGGTTTTGTTACCAGCAGAAAAATAAAATAATAATAATAATAAAAACCACTGCCACTATAGCAGCTAGAGTTCAATATAAACTTAGGCCCTGAGTGTATTGCCCTGGCCCACAAAAGGGATTTTTTTTTTTTAAACTTCTTAAAGGAGGGGGTCAGGTGCAACAAAGTGTATCTGAATATTAAAAGAGTTACAAGTGTTGTGGGATAGGGAAAGGTATCCCAAAAATGTAAATAAAGTGGCCAAGAATGTGTTTTAATACTTTTAATAGCCCTGGGCTTTGTAGTAAATCTTTGCAGGGTGAGAGTTTGAGTTTTTAAAAAATATATACATATATGAGGACTTTCTCTTTATAACCAAAATCATTCACTGTAATTTAATATTTAGTGGTTCTGGATTGTAAGTGGTAGGGTTTGCAAATTGATCATATTTCATGGTCTTTGGGAAATAAATTTTCAATTATTAGTGGACAATATTGTCTACTTTTTCATTAATTGCATTCCACCAAGAATGCAAAATAAAGATTCTTATTAAAGTCTAATGAGATAAACTGAAAACTGTCCATAATCAATCACCAGGGTACCAGGATTTTTAGAACCTGATTAAAATGAAAATATCAAAATTAAACATATTGAGGAACAAAAAGTTGATATTTCCATTTTAATTAAAACTAAAATTGGCCAGGCATGGTGGCTTACGCCTGTAATCCCAGCACTTTGGGAGGCTGAGGCAGGGAGATCACCTGAGATCAGGAGTTCGAGATTAGCTTGGCCAACATGGTGAAACCCCTGTCTGCATTAAAACTACAAAAATTAGCCAGGCATGCTGGCAGGCGCCTGTAATCCCAGCTACTCAGCTACTTGGGAGGCTGAGGCAGAATTGCTTAAACTTGGGAGGCAGAGGTTGCAGTGAGCCAAGATCACGCCATTGCATTCCAGCCTGAGCAACAGAGCTAGACATAATCTCAAAAAAAAAAAAAAAGCTAAAATTATTCCAACACTCTAAAATAAGTCTTCTGAGATCTTCCACATTACCATAATAGAGATATGTGACCCCTTGAAATGCACTAACATTTTTATTCTTTATTATTTTTATGTGAAATGAGAATTAAAATAGTACTCAACAGTCATAAAACTACTTTGCAAATACAAACCAATAATGAAGTATTATTTTTAAAAGTTGCATTTTCAAGTCAGGTTTTCATTTTAAAAATACCTGTTTAATCCACCTATGAGAAGCTTAAAAGTCATAATCTTTGTTTACTTCAAAGTTTTATTAAATTCCTACTTTTGAATACGTGAATTAATTCAAAATCAGTACATACATGTTTAATGTTGATTTGTAACATAAGCATCTATTCATAACTGATTTCAAACACCTAAAAGTCTAGAACCTTACAATGACCCCTATTTTTTGCATTGGTTTACACTGTCCACTACAGAAAAGAATAAAATATCTTAATTATTATAGAGGTTATAAATATTCCTTCCATATAATCACCAAATGTTATTTTTCTATAGTCCTCTAGAATATGCCTATAATTCACCTCTGCTTTTTTTCAGCTTCATTAAGGTATAATTGACAGACAAAATTGTATATATTTAAGGTATACAGTGTGATGTTTTACTATACATGTACATTACGAAATGATTACCAAAATCAGGCTAAATAACATCTCCATCATTTCACGTGGTTTTTGACATGTGTGTATATGAGTGGTAAGAATATTTAAGATCTACTTTATTAGCAAATTTCAAGTCCACTTTCTTTTTAATTAAAAATGCTATTTCATTCTCCTTTGTATATTCCCATTAGTCATGTTTATACATTCTCCTCCAAGTTTAGCTTTTTAGCATTTAGAAAATCCAAAGTCAAATTAAAAGCATTGAAAAAAGCTTCGATTTTAAGAATACATAATACATATTGTTATCACATCATGTCATTTGTCCATCAGAATTAATTATCTCTGAAGCAATAAAATGAGGTGTTGCTGACTTTTTCTGAAGAATCAGGTCTGTAAGCAAGAGACATATGCTAACTAGAGAGCTCTTTTCTCTTTATTTTTCTAAAATTTGTAGTCCAACTGATTACTTCTCCTAAGTGAGCATCAAAACTGCATGGCCACCAGGTGCAGTGGCTCACGCCTGTAATCCCAGTACTTTGAGAGGCTGAGGAAGGAGAATCACTTGAGGTCAGGAGTTTAAAACCAGCATGGGCAACAAGTGAGACCCTTAATTCTATAAAAAATAAAAAATATTAGCTGTACGTGGTGGTACAATCCTGTAGTCCTAGCTACTCGGGAGGCTGAGGCTATGAGACCCCATGAGTACAGAAGTTCAAGGCTACAGTGAGCTATGATTGACCCACTACACTCCAGCCTGGGCAACAGAGTGAGACTTTGTCTCTAAGAAAATAAAAACAAAAACTGCATGGCTTATAAGTACAATTAAAACTAATTTCAAATAAACAATTTCTTGACTGCCCAGAAGGTTTTAGTAGAGTGAAGGACACTCAATATCTGGTAGCGAGGAGCAAATGGGAGAGATCTTGCAAAGACTATCAGGAAGAAATGGCTATAGAAGCTTTCTTTTCTTTAAGTTTTTCATCTTTTTCTCAAATGCATCACAAAAATGTGAGTGTTGATAGCAATCTTTCAAATTTGAGTGTTGTCAGAGAAGTACGAGAAACAAGTACGAGCATCTTTGTCAGAGAAGTATTAGAAACACATTCTACCCCCACAGAATTTTATACAAGAAATCCAAAAAAAATTTGAGTGTTGACAGCAAAGAACCAAGCAAATGATCTAATAATCCAATATCACTTTCAATGTTTTGTTACCAAAAATAAGGCTAAGCATAGAATGTATAATAATAATATAGTAAATTATATGGTCAGTGAAACACCTAATAAAAATTCCTTCATGAAAAATCTAACGTGGCTGTGTGAGGCAGAATAATGGCCCCTTAAAGATATTCCAGCGATTTGAGACTCAACCTGTAGTTGCTGGCTTTTGAGAGGAAAGAAAGGAAGCATGAATCAAGGAATATGGACCACCTCTTGTAACAGCAAAAAGCAAGGAAATGGATTCTCTCCTAGAGTCTCCAGAAGCAAAACAGTTGTGCTGACACCTTGATTTTAGTCCAGTGAAACCCCTTTGGAACTTCTGACCTCCAGGTCTGTAAGATAATAAATTTGTATGTTTTCAGCCACCAAGTTTGTAGTAACTTTTAATGGCAGCAATAGGAAGCTAACACAATGCTCAATCACCATAAACAAGAACGAAATGCTGAGGAAGCGAGTGGATGTGTGAAAACTCGATAGGGCTGTGAGTAAGATAAACAATTAACCACAAAAATATGACTTACTGTCCTATAAGATATTCAAGACTTGTTTAATCATCTAACTCAGCAGTTTTGTCCTAATGTTCATTAAATTGACATCACACACATATTCACACACCCTACCCTTTACAAAGCTTTTTGAACAAGATTGAGCATCTTTCTCCTTCATTAATGAGTTGAATAAAATTCTTTATGTGTTCATTTTATACTTATGTCAGAGTTATGTTTTTACCTTTTGAAAAGTATCATTTAACAGAAGAAAAGCCAGCAAAGAAGTCTTAGGGAAAACAAGTATAAAGATAATAAGAAGCCCAGGAGAGACTGCTATCTGGAAGCCAGAAAACAAGAATTTCAAGAAGTGTTAACAGTGGGAATGTGCAAATATGACAAGCAGGTTGAAGAGTCAGATGAGTGACTGGAAGATGACTAGTTGGAAGAGGGACAAATACGTCTATAAACTTTAAAACAAACAAAAAAGTAAATCAGTAAGCATTGGGAAAAAAGAGACAGTAGGACCATCGCTTTTTAAAAGAATCTAGGTTGTAATTAAGAGAAAGAAACACAGTGTAGCTAGTAAAGAAAAGCATCCTATGAGAAAGTATCTGTTTAGGGTGAGGAAGTTTTGATGAAAAAGGAGGTAGCAAAAAAGATAACAAGGGTTCAAAAATACAGGGAATGTGGCAGAGGCAAGGGGGTGGGGACACATATTGTTGAAAAAATGTCCTGAGGACGTGGCTTCAAACACTGCTAATTCTCCCTAGTGAAAGAGAATAGACATTTCTCTGCAGCAGGGAGGAAAGAAGATTACAAAAAAAAAAAAAGAGGTGTAGAATGACTTCACACCCAATAGAAATTTTCTTAATGGCTTCAGAAGCAAGGAGATTTGACTTAGGTTTGTGGTAATAAAAAGGCTCAAGTTGGAAATGGGTGAGATTTTTAATAGAAATTATAGGAAATGTAAGGAAGGTTGAGTAAAATAACCACCAAGCATTGCTGGAAAAAGCTGGGGCTGGAAATCTGTACTAGAATCAGGCCAATGCAGTTAACCTCCTCGCATTCTCAAGTATCTTTTCGAAACCCCCTAAGCACACAAAGTTCTTCAGCACTTCTTTATTTCAAATATTTATTCCAGATTTGATATTTACTCTCTTTAGATTTTAGATTTTTTAAAGGCAAAATTATTGCTAAAATACTCCCTCCTTGACAGATCTCGGGAATCCCTCCCTTCTCCCTCAACCCGATGAAACCAGAAAACTCAGATCAAATAAATGGCCTGGGAAGTACAAGATGCACCTTTGTCAGAGAGCTACGAAAAACATATTCTACCCCAACATAATTTTACACAAGAAGTCCAGAATTATAAAACTAAAAATATTTCCTGTGGTTATAAATTCTAATTAACCACCAATTTGATACACTATAACAATTTCACTCCCACAGGCAGCCGCTAAAATTCATTAGCAAATAGTAGACAGAGCTCCAGTCCTGGAGAATCTTTAGGTTCAATCTCCTTTTCCATCACCGTGGGCTGTGGCACAAACTCACAATGCAGTTTAATTCTGTGGTCAGGTATGTGCCATCATCACAGCATTGTCTGGCCAAATATTAAGAAAATGTTAGAGAACACATTTATAACTATAAACATAATGTATATGGATTTAAGTACATTAAAAATATTTAAAATACTTTTAATTACACCTGTCCTTTTGACTTCTAAAATACACGTGTGTGTGTGTGTGTGTGTGTGTATATATGTATGTGGATTTTGAAAAAGTTATAAAATGAACCATATATATATATATGCTTTCTCATGCAGTAATATGGAACTCACATGCCTACTTCTAGTCTATGATGTTTCCATGGTATTTTTCCAGCTGTCATGTGATTCATCCCTGAAAATCGTTAGCATCTGAAACCACTTACTGTCCACAGAATTTTTCAGTATGACTTCAGAATATTGAGTTACATTTTAAGATAAATAAACCTATCTGTGGATCTCTTCTACACAAAACTATCACCATAATTCAGAATTTTAAAAGATTCTACTTGTGCATGGACAAAAAGTGGGCAAAAAAGGCATTCCAGAAAGTTCAAATATGAAAAATTAGCATGGAGGGTTTGAAAATTTTGTATTATTTAATGCTTTCAAATACTGAATTCTTATGCAAATGGCTAAACGTTCTTAAATACTAACTGAATGTACAAAAACGTAAATAACACTCCTGTCTATAATTCAGATTTCATTCTTGGAAATTGTATTTATTTTATTTTAAATTACTAGTCTGAACAAAACTAGTCCAAATAAAAAATTATTCATAATAATTATTTAAGTATAAAGAAATCCAAGGTTTGGAAATCTGAAATCTTAGCCCATTTCTCCAGTTATAAGTCTCTAAATGACAGAGAAAGTATGCACTTACACATTTTAGAGGACACGAATCAAGTTCACCAATATCACTGAGTCTTTGGCTCAAACTTCTTTGCTATCTTCCCCCTGCTGCACTAGAACTAACATAACAGTTCGGAAAGAACACTCCATGTTCTTTATGTGTTACAACAATTGTTAAAAGTATTTCCTGTGAGTCAGACCCTGCTCTAAGCCCTTTTCATGCCCCAAGTAATCTAATTTTCAAAACCTTAAGAGGCCCATTTCACAGATGATTAAAGCTAAAGTTCAGAGAAGTACAGTAATTTGCCCAAGGCCACTTAGCTGGTATGACGAAGCTAGGATTTGGATCTGGGCAGTTTAATTCCAGAAGACTACACTCTTAATCTTTATACCCCACTGTTCCTTTCATGGTAATAAAGAAGTCTAAGGGTGGGGAAAGGAGGAACACAAAGAAACTCAAAAGGAAGAAGAGTCAATATTGCATTCCGTAAAGAAGGTGATGCTTACCACTCATGGCTCCTTTCTCTTAAAGCCCTATTCTCTACCACCAGAGCCCAACTATAGCATATCAGAGCTACTACTCTTTGGAAATAGAGCGGTGGATTAAAGGAGGAGATGGTCCATTACTCCATCTATAAAATGTAATTCAATCTAATACTCCGGTATATTTTCTCTAGCTACCCAAAATGTGTTTAGAAAACTAGCTCTTTGGCCATCTAGAACTGTCTACTTCAAGGAATAAAACTAGCAGAAGTTCAAAATAGTTTTCTTTTCTATTTACCACTGTTTCTATGAACCTACATAAGACCAAAAGTTGAGAAGTTCACATTCTCAAAGACATTTCTAAATATTCTCTTGATCTTGTTCTTAGCAACCTCTAAAATCAGTACTAAGCAGAGCCACATTGGAACATGTGGCAAAATGAAAAATCAGAAATACTGATTTGGTGTTTAATTTTTTTGATATTTTGTTTGTCAGGATTTTTTTCTCATTTTTATTTTTTAAATATTGCATGAAAACATTATTTGTCTTGGTTACCGGGGGTGGGGGAGGATTAGTTATTGAGCAGTGTATTTTTATTTGTTTATTTTTGGTACCACCTTAAATTTTGTGCCCTGGTGATACAGAAGGGCTGGACTCCCAGCTTAACTCCACCCTTAAGCCTGGAACCAAGGCCCTAAGTGAAAACAGCCGACCACATTTTTCTGCCCAAATGTTGCCTTTTTGACCTGCTGCGCCCCCCTGTCTTGTGCCCATAAAAGACTTCATCTGGCCGAACACCACAAGTGGCTAAGCGTTGAGGATACAAGCGGCTGAGCAGCGAGCAGAGAGAAGCAACTGAGCATTGGAGACTACAGACAGACATTGGCTAACTTCAGATGGTGCTGCTTCAGAGAGGGGCCCCGCCCCAGACAGCCAGGCTGCAGGGAAAGATCAGTTTGCCATCCCTCTTCCAGCCTCCCTTTCCGTTGAGACTCACCCACCACTCAATAGAGTCTTCCGCATTCATCACCTTTGAAACAGTTCGTATGACTTGATTCTTCCTGGATGCAGAATAAGAACCCAGGTGCCGAGAGGGCAGGGCCTACCACCCTGACCCTCCACTGAGCTGGTTGGCACTTGGCTGTCCCGTTCAGCAGAGCTGAAAGAGCGTTGGTTGTAATACGCTTGGATGCTGCTGCGGGGGCCTGCACAGAGCCTGCTCCCACCAGAGAGGAGTGACCGGCAGCTTCCAGCATTAGTTCGCTACAATTTCTGCACTGGCTCACTGGCATGCGCCCCGCCGCGAGGAGTGGCCAGCAGCCAGATGAGTGAAAAGACCCACTTCAGTTCCTGCCTGCGAAGGGGGTCAAGGGAACTATACCGTCTCACTAGGCTAGTGCCTCACATCTCAATCTATTAAAGGTGTGAGATGCTCTCTATTAAATGTGTGAGATGCTACCTCAGAAAACATGCATCCCATTAGGCTGATGCTAGATTATCCATGAGTATCACATAAAAAAAAAAAAAAAACATGTTATCGATAATACCGTATCACCACATCGAACCCACAGACCCTATGAAGTCTGACACCTGTCAAAGTCAACACTGGAGTAAAGTCATAGAAATCAAAGTCTACATACTACACATCCTATTGCATATTTTCTCAAATAGAAATTTAATTTTTTTAACAGGAAGATATTCACAAGATTGTGACTTATCAATGTGTAATAGGCACTTGCAAAACTGGCCATATGCAATTCTTAAAACATTTTGTGTTTTAATTTTTGTCCAATATTTGATATTGGACAAAATTTTGCCCAATATTTGATAAAAATCACTGTATGATTTTTAACTTACAAGAGAGATAGAAGTGATCTAGTACTCTGTGCTAAATAAAATGCATGTATATATTTAAGCTTCTAGTATTTCATTGCATAAGTAATATGTATTCATCACAGGAAATATAGACAGTAAAGATAAAAACAAAAATTAACCATAAAACTATGATCCTAAAAATTATTCCAGGTCTTTGCCTCTAAGTATATAAAAAATAAAATTATACAATACCTGTAATTAACGTGACTTTTTTTTTTTTTTTGAGACAGAGTCTCGCTCTGTCCCCCAGGCTGGAGTGCAGTGGCCGGATCTCAGCTCACTGCAAGCTCCGCCTCCCGGGTTTATGCCATTCTCCTGCCTCAGCCTCCGGAGTAGCTGGGACCACAGGCGCCCACCACCTCGCCCGGCTAGATTTTTGTATTTTTTTAGTAGAGACGGGGTTTCACCGTGTTAGCTAGGATGGTCTCGATCTCCCGACCTCGTGATCCGCCCGTCTCGGCCTCCCAAAGTGCTGGGATTACAGGCTTGAGCCACCGCGCCCGGCCAACATGACTTTTAAAACTTAAAATTTGCTGTGAAAATATTTCTGCATCATTTTAAAAAGCTAATAATAAAATTACTTAATATTTTATTATATAAATATTAAGTATTTTATTCTCCTTTAGATTTTAGTGTTGATTTCTTGTTATTCAACAATGCTTGTGATAAGGTCTTATCTCCACATACTTATCTAAGTCTGTCCTTACTGTAATTTCATAGAACAAATGGGTTAAATGGTATAAATATCCTAAAGTTTATTTATACAAATAGCAAACTTTCTCTCCGGAAAAGCTGTACCAATTTGTCAGTAGTCAATGAAATATCCCATTTCTTTTTACTTCAAACAGTCATTCCTCTTACTGTTCTTAAGGATTCTAAACTGAGAGGCAAAAACCACTGCTTTGCCTTAATTTGCATATTTTGTTAATCTAGAAAACATTTTTTTATTTGTAGTTATCCTGTAGTGAGTTATTTACACTTGTTCTATGCTTATTTTTATATTATCATATTCATATTTTTCTTATGAATTTATAAGATTACTAATTATCAACATTATTAGTCCAACGTTTGTCAATTATCTTTTTAATTTGAATTATGGTAATTAGGCCATATTAAATTTTAACATGTTTGTATACTCCCATTTATAAACCTTTTTTCATTAGGTATTAGGCCTTAGAAAATTGTTTCTCTAGGTACATAAATATTCACTTATATTTTGTTCCAGTAGATTTGTAAGTTCAGTTTTTCCATATAAATATTTAACTCATCTGGAATTTAGCTTGGTATAAGGTGTGAGGTTGTTTCCAGTTGGTTCCAACATCACTTATTCAATTATCCACTCTTTCCTAACTGGTTTGAAATGTTATCTCTATTATATATTAAATTCCATATATAGTTGATCTGTTTCTGCATTTCTCTTCTGTTTCACAGATCTTTTTAGTCTGGCACAATGCTACTGCATATAAGTTTTACAGTTTAACAGTACATTTAACAATCTGGTAAGGGCATTGCTCTTCTTTAAAAATAAAAAATAAAAAAAAAATGGCTATTCATTAACTTATTTTCCAGATAAACTTTAGAATCTTTTTGACAAGTTCTAAAAAAAAGTCCCACTGGGATTTTGATTAGAAAAGTGTGAAGTTTATAGGTTAATTTGGAGAAAGTTGACTTCTTCCTCTCCAAAAACATCTTTCTCACCACTTATTCAAGTTTTTTCTATGTCTGTCAGTAAAATCTGGCCATTTTCTTCAAATAGGCCTGCACATTTATTGTTAAATTTATTCATATCTGTCATATACATTGTTATTATTCTGAAGGAACTGTTCCTGTAATATATTGCTAAACTTAAATATTTATGTTGTATATTTTGTAATTAACATATTAAAGTAGAAACAATACAGTTTCCTAGTAATGTTTATTTATCTTCTTGTCCTTGCTGTTTACTGACCTCATAAACTTGGGCAAATTTCTAAATAATTTTGGCCCTTCCTTTAACAGTGAGGAAGGAAACTAGCCTGCCCATGTTCCTAGGGTACCATGAAGTTCAAGTAAGATGAGGTGTTTAATAGCACCCTAAGCTATAATCCATGTAAACAACAGGATCATGTATAAAGAAACACTGATTGAATCTCCACAAAACAAAATGGGAAATCAAGGTTTAAAGCATCTGAATAATTGAAATAAACTTTTATCCAGATGAACATTTATACACTCCACTTTTCTCTCTCTCTGTCTCTCTTTCTATATATATGTAACTATATATACACACACAATATTTTAAAATTAACAATCTAAGAACCACAAAATAATGGAAAATAATCTGCTACACATTTTTTATATTTTCTAGCTATATTGGGCTAAAATCACATAATGAGAACATAAAAACTGGCTGGGCGTGGTGACTCATGCCTGTAATCCCAGCACTTCGGAAGGCCCAGGCAGGCAGATCACTTGAGGTGAGGAATTTGAGACCAGCCTGATGAATATGAAGAAACCCCATTTCTACAAAAAATACAAAAATTAGCTGGGCGTGTTGGCACGTGCCTGTAGTCCCAGCTACTTGGGAGGAGGAAGCAAGAGAATCACTTGAACCCAGGAGGTGGAGGTTGTGGTAAGCCAAGATGGCACCACTGCAGCCTGGGTTACAGAGCAGTAAGATTCCATCTCAAAAAAAAAAAAAGAGAGAGAGAGAGATTTAAAAAAACTATGAATTCTTCAGCTCTTCCTAATAACCAAGTTGACTTCAAAGACATAAATTCTTTTGTTTTTATTTAATTTGAAAATTCGTAGGTTAGCTTTTTTTTAAATTTATATTATATATAAGACATATAAGGATAAAGGAGAAATGTATCTCTTCATTAAAAGTGACATTTTGTCATATACACAATGCCATAAAAGTTAATTATGTAGTAACTTAAATGGATATGATGAACCATGCTTTGACATATCTATGATGGTTACTCTGATTACGTAAGTGGTATAAACATATCATTGTGAATACATATTGTATATACATAAATAAAAATATCTGATAAAGACTCTAAACAACCATATGGTAAGTTTATAGAACAAACTAAGTAGTAAAGGATTTTTGGACACATTTCAATGGTGCAAACATGTAGACGCTGTGGGTTCAAACTAGTTTAAAAACTGCCATAAAGTTTATTAGAAGGACTAAGGGCCAATCTATATAAAGGAAATTGGCTCACAAACCTGAAAAATATATAGATCTGCATTTAATCTTATAAACGGTATCAATTCACAAAGTTTCTTTTCTATCTCCCTGAAACTAAAATACCTAACATATCTCTTAGTATACAAGAAAAAAATATTGTATGCATAATATACCTTTGCTCTCATTTCTATTAATAAAAAGAATGTTAAATTCCCTCTTCTTGTTATTCAGGCTTCTTCAATAACAACAAAGTCACCAATTACACAACAAGGCCATAAAACTAGTATGTATTTTAATTGGCAACCTAACCTTGACTATACAATGTCTGCTATGGCCATACTTTTTGGTTATTTTTATTTTTTATTTTTTTTGAGATAGAGTCTTGCTGTCTCCCAGGCTGGAGTGCAGTGGCGCAATCTTGGCTCACTGCAAGCTCCACCTCCCAGGTTCACGTCATTCTCCTGCCTCAGCCTCCCGAGTAGCTGGGACTACAGGCGCCTGCCACTACACCCGGCTAATTTTTTGTATTTTTAGTAGAGACGGAGTTTCCCCATGTTAGCCAGGATGGTCTCGATCTCCTGACCTCGTGATCCACCCGCCTCGGCCTCCCAAAGTGTTGGGATTACAGGCATGAGCCACCGCGCCCGGCCTATGGCCATACTTTTTAAATAGTAATCAGACTCTTTTATTGGCAATGGTGATTATCATTAATTTTCCAAGGATAGAATGATAAGAGGTTTTTTCCTCTTTACTGTTCAGCACAAAGACAGGCAAGATGGCATTGATTTGTGGAGCTCTAATGACCTGCCATAAAAAAAAAAAAAAATGAACTATGAGAAAAATAAGGTAAGTTTGAAAAGCAAAGGCATCTTCCAAAAATATCTACCTACTGATTCCAATTCCATCACACACTTCAAACAGATTGCTGCTCTAAAGCCTTTCCCATATAAATGTTTAAGACTTACCAAATTAGATTGGAAGGAATATTTGCCCATTTTTTTTTCAGGTAATTGAATTAATGAGGAAAATGAGTCCAAATGAGGGAAGAATATATTTTATTTATATACTTAATAAACAGAAATATTCCAAATATCCACAGACTTTTCCCTTTCATCTGGCTATAGAAATATCTACTTATTAGCCATTACTATTCATTGTTCTCTAAATGTATAAGCAATTACAACAATGAATTCAATAATCTTACATAATTGAATCTATCTTAAAATACATTCAATTTTTCAGATAAATATAAATTGTCTTCATGTCTTACCACATAACTTGTCATGTAAATTAATGTGTTTCTGTCTTGTATAAAATTTTACCAGGATGTCTTCAAAGGAGTCACTAAGGTTGGCATAATAATAAAAGTATATATTATATTCATTGTGGGCATTTCTATTGAAATGTTCTCTGGTCTTAGCTGGGCTGAAAGAATGATTATACTTATTGAATTTTTACTCTAACAAAGAGTTACCAAATTTTAAAGTCTTACAAATCCATTCTTATGCATTTAAGTCACTGAAAATTTTTAAGAAATAAATGTTAAAATAAAAGCCCCTGTAAGCAATATGCAATAATACATCTAATTTAAAAGGGATTAATCATTACCAGTTTAGCATCAAAAGAATTGTCAAAAAAAAGGAGTTCCATATGGGCCATGTCATGAAAGGCTAAAAAAGATGAGCCATTTACCTCCTCCCTTCTCCAACTACAGAGGAAAACAAGAATAAGTAAATCAATTTGAGTCTCTAAAGAACATGTGGATTTCTTTAAGAATCATGCCTCTCCAAGTAGAATCCACACTATCAGAAGAATAGAGTCACTAAGAAACATGGGGAATCATCTATAAACCATGTTTTCACCACAGAGCATTGAAAAAGCCATTTTCAAACATGCCTATTCTGGTATCCACATGTGCCTCTCTTTTGGAATTTACAGGACTGTTTGATCTACTCCAGCACTGCCTCAAGCCATGAGAAAGCTCTATTCCTCCTTACTTTCTTTCCACTTTCCTCTTTCCTTCCCCAACAAAGAGTATTCCGGGCTAGAGTTAAAACCCTTTTTTTTTTTTTTTTTTCACACAAGTGAGCAAGCATAAAAGAGAAAAGACAAAGGAAGGGAGAATTACAGACCTTGGAAATGTGATGACTAAGTTAAGTGACTAGAGTTAAACATGCCTGGGTTTCAAATACCCTCTGAGTCACTTAGTGGCTGTGTGATGTTGTATAGATGATTGAATCTAGCTGAATCTCAATTGTCTAGTCTACAAAGTGGGTTAGTATACCTACCTGTTATAGTCGCTAAAAGGTTCAGAAGTGACCAATCTTTTGGCCTCCCTAGACCACACTGGAAGAAGAATTGTCATGGGCCACACATAAAATATATTAACACTAATAATACCTGATAAGCTTAAAAAAGAAAAAACAAAAGAAAAAGGTCCATGCATATATCTCATAATGTTTTAAGAAAATTTACAAATTTGTGTTGGGCCACATTCAAAGCTATACTGGGTGACAAACAAAACCATCCTGTGCCACATGTGAACTGCAGGCCCCAGGTTGGACAAACTTGGTTTAGATTATAATAAAATCCTCAACACATAGTAGGTTTTCATAGATTTTAATATTAGTCTACTATGAACAGTCTTGTGGAAGAGGTAGTAAAACAGGAGGATGAAGATTTATCTACTTATAAAACAAAGCACAGCTATAGCTTAAGTGTAATACAAAACAAAATGTTACATAATAAAATTAAACTCACCCATATTTGCTTAAAAGTTGAATATAATGTTTGAAGTTCTTAATTTATTATAGTGAGTTCAGAGTAGAAAGTAGTTATTCTTGTATTTGTAAAACATTTTCATGTCTACGAAATATAAAATAATCATAATATAGAAGAATAATAGAAGTAAATAATTTATAAACATTGCTTTATTGATTTTTTTTCATTTTATGCCACAGCTCTATCTTAATAAAGTCCTTGGAAAACTTTAATCCATGAAAGTTTTAATTCTCTCATGAATTAAACAGGTTGTCCAGATGTGGCAGGTAAAAGTGTTCTATAATGATTTGTGACCATGGAAAGCTGAGAAAGGGGGAAGAACAGGCAAGGAGGATTAAAGAAGACATGCTGCAATGTTAACATATTGAATTATAAACAGCCTGAAGCTTCATTATTCTCAATTATAATTGTCAGTTTGATTACTTTGGATTGTTGACAGAAAACTCAACTAAAGCAACTTAATCAAATAAGTTGCTGAAATAAATACATTACTGAAAAGTTCTGAGATAGGTTTCACATGGGATGAGATAAAGGTTCTAGGTTCATATTGCTGACATTACTCTCTTCTTGCCTTCATATATATGCTACGTCTTCAGGTTGGTTTCAATCATACTCACAATATGGCTGCCATCAACAACTGGGGTCACAGCTCCTCATTTACATCCAAGAGACACAGAGAAGACGTATTATTTCATAGCCACCTAAAAGTTTTGAGGGTTGTATTGATTGTACTAGCACTGTAATAATTCCTGTGGCTGAGGGAATGCAATATACTGGTTGGTTTAAGTCTGTGTTGCTCAAACTAACCCCTTAGGGTAAGAAAAATCAAGATTCATCTATAGAGTTTGGGATGGGATCAATTGCTACTAAATTACATGTCTGATACACATAAAAGAAATGGCAACAAGAAGTTGGCAATACAACTAGAGTATCTACTATGCGTAATTGCCACAGTTGGTATTTTTGATGAAAACTGTAATTTTATGATATAACTAAGAAATCACTTATCACACAGTATGTTTCAACTTTTTTTGAGCGTACCAGATCCATGGCTGGCTTTTAACATTAGGCACACATAAAGGGAAATCTTTTACTATGATGCCACAACTGATTTACTATAAACAAGTAATATGAAAAGTATTATTTGCTTAATTAAATAGCAGCGTCATTGATGATCCTGTTCCAAGGTGTTTCTGGACAGAATTTACACAATAGAAAACAAAATCTATCTAGGAATACAAAATATGTGGCCACTGATTCATCTCAAATGAAAATAGAGAAACCAGCTTTATAGATCTAAAAATGTTAGATCTCAGAATCAAAATGTTTTAAAAGAATATAAAGAAACTCATAATTGATTAAATAATAATAATTTAAAGAGAATAAAGGAAACAGACAAGTACCTCTAGGCTGGAATATTTCATCTCTGTCATATAAATTTATGTAGTTAACAGAATGTTGAGTGAGGAGAAAGGGGAAAGTGGAATAGGTGAAGCACAAACAATGAAACTTTATGTATGCCAATTTTTAGAAAATCATTGATGAAGTCAGGGATTCCAGAATGAAATACAGAATATGAAAAAAGAACCTATCTTTATTACAACTGAATTAAGATACTTAACTGTAGATGGAAGAGAAAAAAGTTGCTGACCTAAATAAAACTTTGGCACCAATGTGTGGAGTCTATAAGACTAAAGGGAATTGCATATAACACTATATTCTAATTAATAAAGAATTAATTATCAATTCAGAACCACTACCTGTGTACATTGGAATTAGATAATTAAGTAAAATGGATGGCCTACGGTGGGAGCCAGGTTTCTCTTTGTTGCAGTGGGATATTACGAATAATCAAGAGGAAATTACTAGAGTGACCCATATGGTAATGGATTCCAGTTGGAGACATCAGAGTGAATTGATGTTTAGTTTAATACAGATGAAAGTAGATTGCATATAGAAATATGTATGGATATATGTATACATAAGGGTTAAACATACATACACATCTTTACTTGCTTTGGCCACTGAGAGGGTTTAGAAACAATGACACCTCAGTAGCAACAAGTGCATCTAGTGCCTAGATCTTCGTTTTTAAAATGATTTTCTAAGAAAAAGAACCAGGAATTCCTGGAGAAATGGCTGATTCTTGTAATGTAGAGGAGCTACATCAGATGAACCTGGAGGATTGTGCTGTGACAGACAATAAGAATGTACTCAAATAAAAGTGAAATTATAGGTATGTCAAAGGGACATAAGAGCCAACCAAGAGCTCCCAGTGGTCAAAGCTAGAATAATTTGAGCAACAACATAAGTTAAGCAGTACTAAATTATAACCCAAAGCATTATCAAACTGATATAAATAAATAATTGTGTGAAAAATACATAAGACAGAATAGACAAAGGAGAAGAATTTCTAAGAATTTATGTAGATACTCTGCTTTCAGTGAGGTGGAGAATAGTTCTCTAAACCTGAAGTGGGGCCTGCACATAATGACTTCCTTCCAAAGAATGTAGTAAGGAAAGAAAAGAGTACCATGACAGTGGAGAAACTTTAACAACACTACCCCCACCAGGTTATCAATATTAATAACAATGGTGATAAGTCATGTTGATTGTATGTACCCTTAATATGATGTAACAAAAATGATACTTTATCTCCATGGCCTCTTTCCCAAAATGTATAACTATAATCTAATCAAGAGGAAAATAAGAACAGATTCCAATAGAAGGAATCCATAAAATACCTCTCTAGTACCCTCTCCCTCAAACTGTCAAGGTCAGGGTAAACGAGGGAAGTTTTAGGAAACTGCACAGTCAAGAGAAGCCCAAGGTGACATTATGACTAAATGTAACATGGTACCCTGTATGGCATCCTGGCACAGAAAAAGTACATGAGATAGAAAGTATAGATATCTGAATGAGATATTGATTAATTAATGATAATATATTAATATTGGTTCACTAATTGTGACAAGTATAGCATAATAATGTAAATTGTTAATAAGGGAAAAATGAGTGTGTGAAATATATATATATATACACACACACACATATATAATATTTTTGCATTTTTCTATAAATCTAAAACTTTTAACATTAAAAGTTCATTAATTTTTAAAAAGTGCTAGTGAACTAGGAATAGAACAGAACTTCATTAAGTTTATGAACCCTATCAAGCAAAAGTCCCCATAGTATATATTAGTAAAATGTCAGATTCATTGCATTTAAAACTAATAATGAGATAAAAATGCCCCCTGGTTCAAACCTGCCTCAAGATTGTCCTGCAGGTCCTGGTCAATATATGGCAACAAGATTTTAAAAAATAGATTACATATGATTCACAAAGAAAGAGTAAAAACCCTTATTCTCAAAAAAAAAAAAAAAAAAAAGAAATACTATTGTTATCAGGAGCCATGTTCAATACTGGAAAAGCCAGTTAAGGATTATATCATAAATAGTGGCTAAAAGAGTCATTTTGATTTATAGTAGCATAAGCCAGCAAATAATCACTTGAATTACCTGTGTTTCAATTGCAGGGGAAAACGAAACTTTTCACATTTAGCAATATATATATTATGTATATTATATACATATATAGTGTGTGTGTATGTGTATATATATTTCACAATATTTCAAAATTAATCAGAGCTGTCAATATGTTCACTCCCCTTAAATGACTACATCCTATAGTAAGGAAAACTAGTAAGACAAACCCTGGAAAAGCAAGTCCTCAATTTTATTGTCATTTTAATTACATTTTATTATCAGATAAGTAATTTTCAATAGAATAGTGTATTTCAAATTTTACTGAATACTGAATATTTGAGACATAAAAATATTGTCATAATTATTGTGTATTTAAAATTAACACACAAAAAAACACTAACATTTGATTTATCAGTGTTGTTGAAATGTACTTAACAAAAGTAAATTTTCCAGAAAGAGAAAGGTGCTGCTTCAGTCACTGAGTATTATATTCTAATCACTTTTGAATTTGTTTCTAAAAGGGTAAAAGTCTTCCATATTTTATTGATGAAAGTATTTAGCATGATTTTTTTGTTTCATTTTTAATTTTTCTTATATTTTCTTTCATTTTTAGCATGATTTAACCTTTTATATTAAGGGCTTTTATAGTATCACATTATATATTTTTTCATATATTACAAGTTTTCCACATACAGATTTTTGTTTGCTACCAATTATTCTAAATTATCCCCAGTAGCTATGTTTTTATATTAGTGCTGTTTATATGCTTTCCTTGTGGCTAGTGGTTATTTCATTCAACATTCAACAAATAATTGTTTTGTGCCCAGAGTTTGCCAGGAATGTTCTAGTACTGAGGATACAGCAGTGAATAAAACAGACAAAATCCCTGTTCTTATAAAGCATAGATCCTGCCATTTCATAGCAGTGTCATAATTTCTATTTCTGCTGATTCTCCTTCTCTTCAACTGCAATATTTTTTACTCATGCAAAATTTATAAGACTTTTTTAAATGTTGATAAGAAAATCAAATAATTAACTCCATTTGATCAGTAACCTTAATCTGATACATAAGAAATTCTAAGTCAATGGTCTCTGCATAGCAGAAAACTGTATGTATTCTTGAAGCTAAGTATTGTGTTCACTAATTAGTGGGCAGTGTCACTGTGTTTTAGATAGAAAAAGAAAATACAATACTATGAGTAGGCCAATATTAAACCTTAAATTGCCAAGTAGACAGGAAAATATGAAGCAACTCAGTTTCCAGGTCAAGTAAAATGCTTTTCTAAAATTTATACCTGCAAGCCTTCTCATATTCTGTTTTCTCATCTGAGGGCTTCTCCCTGTAACTTCATCTGGAAATGTTCTGTTCCTTTAAGACCCAGCACAGCTATCACTGGCTCTGAAATGCCTTTTCTCGCCTCACCAGGCAAATGCACTGCTCCTTCCTCTGACCTTCCCTGGACATTGCTATGTACATTTCTTGTAACACATGCCTCACCAGCAGCATTTTATGAACTCCAAGAGAATGGGATGATGTGATATTCATGTTTCTATTATCTGGGCATTTAAAAGGCAAGACATAGAATGAACGTGTTTCCAATATCTTTGTGGGAGTAATGCAGCCTGTCTGTGAGGAATGTGAGCTCTGAGTGGCTGTGCAGCCTTGAGTAAGCCCTTAATATTACCCTGCCTCAGTCTTAGATTCTGTAAAGCTGAGGTTCCAACCTCAGGGAGTATTCTAATGGAAATGATTGATCTAACATATCTAATAGTGCTCGGGAAACCTTACTAATGTATGAACAACATATACAAGCTATACAATCTTATTGAATCTTATAAACAAACATTCTATTTATATCATGTTCAAATATTTTGTGTATGTGTTTAAATTAGAACCACTCATTTTGACAGGGAGAATTGGGAAATGACATTCTTTCTCTTCCAAATTTACTCACTTAACAGGTAAGATTTACATTCACTCTAAGGCAAATATATTAAGAAAGATAAATTTCAAAAAACTCCCCACCTTCAGATCACATCTTGTTTACTAGAGTGAAGCAAATAACTTAGGATATTTACCCCCTATATAAAATAAAAGCACAAAGAGTTAATGTAAACATGTTTTTGTTATCAGAAAACTGATACATCTCTAAACATCATTTTGCTTATGAAAGACCTAATGAAAAGGCAAGCTCTTCAATACAGTCGATCATGTTGGCGAATGGAGCAAATTTTATAAATCAAAGACTTTTAGTCGTGGAATTAATGCTTAAATATTGGGTATGGAGGCTTTAATATTCTTGTGCCAAAACTTCTCCACAAATAACTGTGTAACTGTGCTGCTGAAGTGTTGAAAGTTCTTCATTTAAAAATCATAAATTATAAAAGCTTTTAATTTATTGTTGAATTCAGTGTGCCAGCTAAATTTATCATAAACTCTCAAAAACATGAAATAATGGTTTGCAGTTTCACCTTCCCAGATAATGAAGTGAATTTTATGGCAAGAACCAGAAGTTGATATACCATCCATCCTAATCAGGCTGAATCAGTTGGGGATGAGCAAAGGGTGTCTGGAACTCAGTTTTTAAAACAATGTGTCAGTATAATAATTTCTTCCATCATGATGTTTCATATCAGAATAAAAAGCTGATTTCCAAAAAATAATTGGTCCCAGCATTGCAAGGTGCAAGGGAGCCAAAACTTGTCTGATCTTTTTAATACAAAAATTACTATATATCAAGAACTCAAGTCCAGTGGTATGGGGCTTTAAAATAATGTGCAAAACATGCTGTAGCAGTTGTTTTATGGTCTTATCCTCTGATTGGCTGGCTGAGAATTTGAAAATCCCTCATCATGTTTATCTGCTCCTTGTATCTCATTGGGAGCTCAATAGTCTGCAGCTCTCTGCAGCTTGCCAGCCAATCAGCTCAGGGAATTCATGCATTTGATCAGCTCAGGGAGATTCACGCATTTGATGAAATTTGTGTAGAGAAAACCCCAGCTCCACATCTCCCTCCTCAAAATGCCCAGGAGAGTCAATACTTTTCAACAATTGCCTTTTTCTCCTCAATAGGCAGTTTGGGCAAACAAATGTAGGAACTCCGATGATGAATAAGCATTGTCCTTCTGGGGTGGAGAGACTCGGGGATGGGGATAGGGCTCCTGTGAACAGCCAAGGGTGGCAGCTTCACTACTCGGTTGCAGGAACATGTAAAGAATATAGGAAGAAGACAGAAAAAAAAATCTTAGAATGAGTAGCAAAGGAAGAATGGAAGATTAACCAAGTCGTTACTCCAAGATTAAAATAATTACCATTTACAATGAAAACTTTTGATGTTATTCAATGGTACTGAAAGAAATTTTTCAAAGTTAAATATAGTTAAAAATATAGGTAGGTCTAGGAAGAAAATCTAAAACTTATATTGCCTGTACAGTTTCATTTTTCCCCCTGAACAATAGAACTGTTGCAGCATAAAAACTCTACTTGAATTCAACTTTTTTCTCTTTTCATTAATTTGGCAACAGCTGAAATACCACCTTTATTTTCCACACTGTACCAGAGTATGTGTCACTATGTACAAATTAACCATTTCAAATTATTTTAAGCTGACAGAACAAATTCTGAACCGTAATATAAAGAGTAGTTTTAAATGCTATTAGCATTCAAATGTATATCACGTTATTTATGAATCAAGAACACATCTTTTCTATGTTGTAATCTGTATTTTTAAAATAACATTTTTATAGTTTTTCCTATTGCTACAATATTCCTAATAAAATAAACTGGATAATTTCCCTCCTGGGGCTTAGGTTATTATAGTAAATTTATCAAGTGAAAATACTTTTGAAAACACACTTATAATAAAACACAGAGATATACACATAAAATAGGGCATTTGAATTACATAACAAAACAGGATAAATCTCTAGTCTAGAAATTATTTTTGTAAGAGGAATCATGGACTTCTTGAAAACCTCAGAAAGGTGCAGACAAGAGTTTTGATTGTCTTGGACATTTGCTGTACACTCTCCAAAATGTACTTACATAGCATCACCATCCAATTATATTTACATATCAGTGTAAACCTTATTTTTCCCATTACTCAGAAAAAAACTGGAATATTTATGAACACACAGCATGCCATTTGAAATTTCAAAAATACAGTATTACACATTTATAGTGATCCGTCTACTGTAGAAATGAATTCAAATTGTCAAATATTGATGGAGTCTCCCATATGTGTGAAGCACAGTGTAAGTCACCTCCTTCTGGGGAGCTTTTCTGGTACTAGCCGGGTCTGGTGGTTCAGTCAAATTATCCAAGCCATTTGGTTTGGCACTATAAGAAAATCCTTATATCAAGGCTTATCAGTGAAACAATTACATCACGAGGAGAGAGTTTTAAAATACATATGCTGAATTTAGCACGTTATACTTTTCCTAAAGCAGCAGTCAAAAAAAACTTTCAACTTCATGCATATTATTAAGTCAACCAGCCTTGAACATATAAATGTGTGTACACACACACACACACACACACACACACACACATATACATATGTATTATTTTGAGGTAGGATATCACTCTGTCACCCAGGCTGGATCGAGCTATGCCCATGTCATAGCTTACCACAGCCCCAACCTCTCAGACTCAAACAATTTTCCCACCTCACCCCAATGGAGTAGCCAGGACTACAGGGGCGCACCACCAGCTATGGCTACTTTTTAAATTTTTTTGTAGAGGTGGCGGTCTCACTATATTGTCCAAGCTGGCCTTGAACTCCTGTACTCAAATGATCCTCATGCATCAGCCTCCTGAAATGCTGGGATTAGAGGAGTGAGCAACCACACCTAGCTAAACATAAGATTTGTATTTGTACCATTTTGATTTGGGACTATACTGCAATAATATTTCTTTCTTAATTTATTTCCTTCATCAAATGTGAAAATCCAACTTAATTGATTAGTTTTGCAGTTAAAGGCTAGAAAATGCATGCTCCAATTGTACTGAGACTGAAGCAAGGAAGTAAAAATGAGCAATTTCTCAGAAGATCAATTGCAGAGTACTATGATTACAGAGAAGTATCGTTCAAACTAACTGACTCACCTCTAAAGTATGGCTAAAAGACACTTCAAATACCCCCTTTCGAATAGATAGCTCAATCTTAATCACAGCAAGAGCACATATGAAAAGTCATCATCAGTTTTTAACAAAAATCAACATGCTCTTACCCATATGATGCAAAAAGTGCACTCCCTGTTATTTACCGAAAGGAGGAGGAAATTTATGTCTATACTAAAACCTAAACATAGATGTTTATGGCAGTTTCATTCATAATTGCCAAACGCTGGATTCAACCGTGATGTTATTCAATAGGCGAATGAATAAATAAACTGTGGTACATCCAGAAAATGGAATACTGTTTAGTGCTATAAAGAAATGAGCTCTCAAACCATAAAAATACATGAGGAAACCCAAATGTGTATTATTATGTGAAAGAAGTCAATCTCAAAGGCTACATACTGTACGATTCCAACTATATGACATTCTTGAAAAGGTAAAATTATTGGGACAATAAAAAGATCAATGGTTGCCAGGGAGGAGGGAGGGATGAATAGGTGGAACACAGATTATTCTGAAGTCAGTGAAACTACCTGTATGATTTCATAATGGTAGATATATGTTATTATACATTTGTTTAAATCCATAGAATGTACAACATCATAATTTAAACTGTGGGCTCTGGATGATAAGAATGTGTCAATGCAGGTTCATCTATTGATAATTGATAATGGGGGAGGCTATCCATGTTACGGGGAGGTGGTATCTGGAAAATCTCTGTACTTTCCTCTCAATTTTGTTGTGAGCCTAAAACTACTATTTAAAAAATAAAGCTCATTGAAAAAAAAAAAAATAAAGTTTATTCATAGCTTTTTTTTTTTTTTTGAGACCGAGTCTCGCTTTGCCGCCCAGACTGGAGTACAGTGGCCAGATCTCAGCTCACTGCAAGCTCCGCCTCCTGGGTT
>NW_022314120.1:29860-34863 GCF_002776525.5 Piliocolobus tephrosceles
TTTTTTTTTTTTTTTTTTTTTTTTTTTTGGTATTTTTAGTAGAGACGGGGTTTTACCGTGTTAGCCAGGATGGTCTCGATCTCCTGACCTCGTGATCCGCCCATCTCGGCCTTCCAAAGTGCTGGGATTACAGGCTTGAGCCACCGCGCCCGGCTATATTCATAGCTTTTAATAGTAATTTAAAACACTTTTCAAAGTAATAATGTAGTAAACTATTTAAATAGAACAGATGAAGTCCATGGAATCATTCAGGCTTAGAGATCCTGGTTTTTCACTTAGAGTTTTGATTTTGCATCCTTGCTGTTGTTCTTATTTTAATGATGAAATATCATTATTAGTAATAATATTGATTTGTATACTTCACAATTTTCAAAGTGATCCTAGAAACAGTATTCTATCAGAATAAGTAAATAAATTTAGAAATATTAAAGTGCATTTATTTTATAAATGTATAAATTTTTATGATAGGAACTGACATATCTTGAGCTGAGCCAATTCAGTTGAATAAAGTAAAAGAGGGAAAAGCTTGAGAAAAATTTACATCTACATATTCTAACATTGCTGTGTTCTACTGCTCTTACTTTACTTATTGTATGTAAGATGTAAAACGTAGTGTTTTGATATACATATATGTATAATAAAATGATTACTACAACTCAGCAAATTAATAACTCTATCATCTCACGTAATCACTTTTTTAAAATTGTAAGAGTACCTGAAATCTATTCTCTTAGCAAATTTTCAGTATACATTACTATTAACTGTAGTCATCATATTGTATATTAGACCTCTAGACATACTATTTAACTGCATTTTATATCCTTTGACCAACATCTCTCCATTTCCTCCATCTCCCAGTTATGGATTACCACCATTCTACCCTCTGTAGGTATTTGACTTTTTTAGATTTTACATATAATTAAGTTTATGTACTATATATATTTCTGTGCCTGGTTTATTTCACTAAGCATAATGTCCTCCAGGTTTATTCATATTGTTGCAAATGACAAAATCTTTCTCTTTTTTAGATCTGAATGATATTCCATTGTATATACACATACCGTCATTTCTTTATCCGTTCATCCATTTATGAACACCTGGGTGTTTCCATAGCTGGCTATTGTGAATAATGTTGAAATAAACAGGTGTGCAGGCATCTATTCTAGGTGAATACACCTAGAAGAGTCATTGCTGATCATATGGTAGTTCTATTTGTAATTTTTTGAGGAACCTCCATATCGTTTTCCATAATGGGTCTATCAATTACATTCCTACCAACAATGTATAATAGTTCCCTTTTCTCCACACCCTATTCAACACTTAACTTACCTCCTGTCTTTTTGATAATAGCCAAGTGTGAGGTGATAACTCATTGTGGTTTTAATATGCATTTCTCTGATGATTAGTGATGTTGAGCACTGTTTCATATACCTCTTGGCCATTTGTATGTCTTCTGTGGAAAAATGTCTGTTCAAGTATTTTGCCAATTTTTTTAATTGGATTATTTGTTTTTTTGTGTGTTTTTTGGTATGCTTTGTACTTTTTGCTATTCAGTTGAATTGCTTACATATTACAAGTATTAACACTATCGGATATATGGCTTGCAAATATTTTCTCTCCATACATAGATTGCTTTTTTATTTCATTAATTGCTTCCTTTGCTGTGCAGAAGATTCTGATGAATGCAGTTAATCCTTGAACAAGGGAGGACTTAGGGATGCTGCCCCATATACAACCAAACATCTGCATATAACTTTTGACTCCCCCAAAACTTACCCATTAGTAGCCTTCTGTTGACTAGAAGCCTTACTGACAACATAGTCAATTAACACATACTTTGTATGTTATACACTTTATATACTATAGATTTACAAGAAAGTAAGCTGGAGAAAACGTTTTTAGGAAAATCATATGGAAGACTATACTACAGTACTATACTGTATTTATTGACACTGTAAGCTTATGTCTTCTATTTACAAGACAAATTGCCTGCCTGAAATAGCTGGTAACCATAGCCACAGACTTCAATCTGTGGTAGGTATCAAGCAATTCAACTTTTTTTAATGTCTTGAGTTATCTCTGCTTCTTGGGAGAACTTCCAACATCACTAGGGGCACTTCAGATGAATCTCATGATGTTATTCAAGTTTATTGCATTACACATGATGAAGACTATATGAGAACCTCGAGATCACTTTTTCCTGTGATACACAATTTGCTAGAGAATTGAACTGCTCATGCAGAGATGGTTACCATCTTACAGTGTGTTAAATGGATATTTGCAACACCTGAGCTCAGCACGATAGTAACAGGTACAACAGTAGTACAGTATGTACTACAGTGAATTTTATGTTATCATGATTTAATATTTTGTTTTTATGTTTGTCTCTATTTCTCTCCACTGTGAATGGAGTCACGTACAGTGCATATGTTTTGATACATTTTAACTTGTTAAAATAGATTTGTGTATATTTATGGTAGTACATGATAACATAGATTAGTATCTACCTGTATTTTATGCATTCATGACACACCTAATTTTCTTTGAATTTTTAAAATATTTCTGGCCTATGTGATTTGTTGGTTTCTTCTTAGTGTTGCAAAATTTCAAAAAAATTCTAATATTTATTGAAAAAATATGTATATATGCAGACCTGTGAAGTTCGAACTCATGTTGTTCAAGAGTCAGCTGCGTATACAGTGAAAGAAATATTGATCAGAAATATCAAAATCATGAATTAAAGATTATAACTTTGGAAATTGTGAGTATGATTTAGGCCAGAATTTTCCTATATATTTAGTTTTTTCTTTACATTACTAGTAAATATTTAAACAAAATCTTCCAATTGGTGGACAGCAGAAAATATTAATAAGATGAAATAAAGAGTACAAGGAATTTACAATTCTACTCGTTCTAAGAATTCAATTTTGTGCCTACCAAAGAACACTTGGAGAGGTATATAAAGGTACATTTTTTGAAAAGATGAGCTTCGAATGTGGAGCAAGATGGCCGAATAGGAACAGCTCCAGTCTCCATCTCCCAGCGCGAGTGACACAGAAGACCAGTGATTTCTGCATTTTCAACTGAGGTACTGGGGTCATCTCACTCGGGAGTGCCGGACAATCCGTGCGGGTCAGCTGCTGCAGCCTGACCAGCGAGAGCTGAAGCAGGGCGAGGCATCGCCTCACCTGGGAAGTGCGAGAGGGAAGGGAGTCCCTTTTCCTAGCCAAGGGAACTGAGACACACAACACCTGGAAAACCGGGTAACTCCCACCCCAATACTGCGCTGTAACACCGGCACACCGGAGAATATATCCCACACCTGGCCGGGAGGGTCCCACACCCACGGAGCCTCCCTCCTTGCTAACACAGCAGTCTGCGGCAATCTAACCTCAAGGCAGCAGCGAGGCTGGGGGAGGGGCGCCCGCCATCACTGAGGCTTAAGTAGGTAAAGAAAGCTGCTGGGAAGCTCGAACTGGGTGGAGCTCACAGCAGCTCAAGGAAACCTGCCTGTCTCTGTAGACTCCGCCTCTGGGGACACGGCTCAGCTAAAGGAGCAGAAGCCTGTGCAGACGCGAACGACTCTGTCTGACAGCTTTGAAGGGAGCAGTGGATCTCCCAACACGGAGGTTGAGATCTGAGAAGGGGCAGTCTGCCTGCTCAAGTGGGTCCCTGACCCCTGAGTAGCCTAACTGGGAGACATCCCCCACTAGGGGCAGTCTGACAACCCACACCTCACAGGGTGGAGTACAACCCTGAGAGGAAGCTTCCAAAGCAAGAATCAGACAGGTGCACTCACTGTTCAGCAATATTCTATCTTCTGCAACCTCTGCTGCTGATACCCAGACAAACAGGGTCTGGAGTGGACCTTAAGCAATCTCCAACAGACCTATAGCTGAGGGTCCTGACTGTCAGAAGGAAAACTATCAAACAGGAAGGACACCTATACCAAAACCCCATCAGTACGTCACCATCATCAAAGACCAGAGACAGATAAAACCACAAAGATGGGGAAAAAGCAGGGCAGAAAAGCTGGAAATTCAAAAAATAAGAGCGCATCTCCTCCTGCAAAGGAGCACAGCCCATCGCCAGCAACGCAACAAAGCTGGTCAGAGAATGATTTTGATGAGATGAGAGAAGAAGGCTTCAGTCCATCAAACCTCTCAGAGCTAAAGGAGGAATTACGTACCCAGCGCAAAGAAACTAAAAATCTGGAAAAAAGAGTGGAAGAATTGACAGCTAGATTAATTAATGCAGAGAAGGTCATAAACAAAATGACAGAGATGAAAACCATGACACGAGAAATATGTGACAAATGCACAAACTTCAGTAACCGACTCGATCAACTGGAAGAAAGAGTATCGGCGATGGAGGATCAAATGAACGAAATGAAGCGAGAAGAGAAACCAAAAGAAAAAAGAAGAAAAAGAAATGAACAAAGCCTGCAAGAAGTATGGGATTATGTCAAAAGACCAAATCTACGTCTGATTGGGGTGCCTGAAAGTGAGGGGGAAAATGGAACCATATTGGAAAACACTCTTCAGGATATCATCCAGGAGAACTTCCCCAACCTAGCAGGGCAGGCCAACATTCAAATTCAGGAAATGCAGAGAACACCACAAAGATACTTCTCCAGAAGAGCAACTCCAAGACACATAATTGCCAGATTCACCAAAGTTGAAATGAAGGAAAAAATCTTAAGGGCAGCCAGAGAGAAAGGTCGGGTTACCCACAAAGGGAAGCCCATCAGACTGACAGCAGATCTCTCGGCAGAAACTCTACAAGCCAGAAGAGAGTGGGGGCCAATATTCAACGTTCTTAAAGAAAAGAATTTTAAACCCGGAATTTCATATCCAGCCAAACTAAGTTTCATAAGTGAAGGAGAAATAAAATTCTTTACCGATAAGCAAATGCTTAGAGATTTTGTCACCACCAGGCCTGCCTTACAAGAGACCCTGAAGGAAGCCCTAATCATGGAAAGGAACAACCGGTACCAGCCATTG
>NW_022314121.1:0-2017 GCF_002776525.5 Piliocolobus tephrosceles
CATAATAACTAGAGGGAAGCTTTCTGAGAGATTCCCATCTGATATGTGACTTCCCCACACTGAGTTCCACACACTGCTTCTCAGCAGAGTTTGCTAAGACTGTTGTCTTGGATTCTTCAAAGTGATATTTGGGAGCTCATTGAGGGCTGGGGTGAAAAAGGATATATCCTCAGACAGAAAGTGGCAAGAGGCATTCTGAGAAACTGCATTGCTATGTGTGAGTGCAACTCTCAGAGTTACACGTTTCTCTTCTGCTATCAGTTTGCTAAGACAGTTTGCTTGAAATCTGCATTGAGATTCTTCTTAGCGCAATGAAGCTTACGGTGACAAAGCAAGTGTCCTCAGAGGAAAACTGGAAAGAATCTTTCTTAGAAACTTCTCTGTGATGTGTGAATTCAACTCACACAGTTACATTTATGTTTCATGGAGCAGACAACTAACACTGTCTTTTGGGAAACTGAGAAGTTCTACTCTGGAAGGCGTAGAGGCCTGCGCTGATAAAGGAAATATCATCAGTTAAAAACGGGAAAGAAGCTTTCTGAGAAACTTCCTTCTGATCTGTGAATTGGTGTCACAGAGTTAAATCTTTTCCTCAGGAAGCAGTTTGCTAACACTCTTTCCCTAGAATCTGCAAGGTGGTATTTGGGAGCCCTTGGGGGCCCATGGTGAAAAAGGAAATATCATCACATAATAACTAGAGGGAAGCTTTCTGAGAGATTCCTTTCTGAAATGTGACTTCACCACACAGAGTTCCACACACTGCTTCTCGGCAGAGTTTGGTAAGACTGTTGTCTTGGATTCTGCAAAGTGATATTTGGGAGCTCATTGAGGGCTATGGTGAAAAAGGATATATACTCAGACAGAAAGAGGCAAGAGGCATTCTGAGAAACTGCATTGGTATGTTTGAGTGCAACTCTCAGAGTTACACGTTTCTCTAATGCTACCAGTTTGCTAAGACAGTTTTCTTGGAATATGCAATGAGATTCTTCTTAGCGCAATGAAGCTTACGGTGACAAAGCAAGTGTCCTCAGAGGAAAACTGTAAGGAAGCCTTCTTAGCAACTTCTCTGTGATGTGTGAATTCAAATCACAGAGTTACACTTATGTTTCATGGAGCAGGCCACTAACACTGTCTTTGGGGAAACTGAGAAGTTCTACTCTGGAATGGTTAGAGGCCTGCGCTGATAAAGGAAATATCATCAGTTAAAAACGAGAAAGAAGCTTTCAGAGAAACTTCCTTGTGATCTGTGAATTGGTCTCACAGAGTTACATCTTTGTCCTCAGGAAGCAGTTTGCTAACACTCTTTTCCTAGAATCTGCAAGGTGATATTTGGGAGCCAAAGGGGGCCCATGGTGAAAAAGGAATTATCATCACATAATAACTAGAGGGAAGTTTTCTGAGAGATTCCTTTCTGATATGTGACTTCCCCACACAGAGTTCCACACACTGCTTCTCGGCAGAGTTTGCTAAGACTGTTGTCTTGGATTCTGCAAAGTGATATTTGGGAACTCATTGAGGACTAGGGATAAAAAGGATATATCCTCAGACAGAAAGTTGCAAGAAGCATTCTGAGAAACTGCATTGTTATGTGTGAGTGCAACTCTCAGAGTTACACGTTTCTCTTCTGCTATCAGTTTGCTAAGAGAGTTTGCTTGGAATCTGCAATGAGATTCTTCTTAGCGCAATGAAGCTTACGGTGACAAAGCAAGTGTCCTCAGAGGAAAATTGGACAGAAGGTTTCTTAGAAAATTCTCCGTGATGTGTGAATTCATCTCACAGAGTTACACTTATGTATCATGGAGCAGACCACTAACACTGTCTTTTGGGAAACTGAAAAGTTCTACTCTGGAAGGCTTTGAGTCCTGCGCTGATAAAGGAAATATCATCAGTTAAAAACGGGAAAGAAGCTTTCTGAGAATCTTCTTTGTGATCTGTGAATTGGTGTCACAGAGTTACATTTTGTCCTCAGGAGCAGTTTGCTAACACTCTTTTCCTAGAATCTGAAAGGTGATATTTG
>NW_022314124.1:0-2407 GCF_002776525.5 Piliocolobus tephrosceles
GTTGTTTTCATGGAGCAATTTGGTAGCACTGTTTTTGGGGAATCTTAGAAGGGATATTTTGGATCACATTGAAGACTATGGTGACAGAGGAAATATCCTCAGATAAAACCTAGAAGGATGCTTTCTGAGAAAGTTCTTTGTGATGTGTGAATGTGTGAATTCATCTCACAGAGTTGCACCTTTCTTTTCATGGAGCAGCTTGCTAACACTGTTTTCATGTAATCTGCAAAGGGATATTTGGGAGCATGTTGAAGTCTGTAGTGAAATACCAAATATCCTCAGACAAAAAGTAGAAAGAAGATTTCTGAGAAACTGGTTTGTGATGTGTGAATTCATCTCACAGAGTTACACTGTTCTTCTCACTGAGCAGTTTGCTAACACTCTTTTCTTGGAATGTGCAATGGTATATTTTGGAGCACATTGAAGCTTATGGCGACAAAGGAAATATTCTCATGTAAAACCTAGAAAGAAACTTTCTGAGAAGCCGCTTTGTGATGGTTTAATTCATCTCACAGAGTTATGTGATTCTTTCCATGGAACAGTTTGGTAGCACTGTTTTTGGTTAATCTGAGAGGGGATAGATATTTTCAATTGCATTAAAGCCTATGGTGACAAACTGAATATCCTCAGATAAAAACTAGAAAGAAGATTTCTGAGAAAGTTATTTGTGATGTTTGAATTCCTCTCACAGGGTTACACCTTACTTTTCATGGAGGAGTTTGCTAACACTGTTTTCATGTAATCTTCAAATGGATATTTGGGAGTGCATTGAGGCTTACAGTGAAAAAATAAATATCCTCAAATACAAACTAGAAGGAAACATTTTGAGAAACTTCTTTGTGATGTGTGAATTCATTTCACAGAGCTACACTGTTCTTTCCATTGAGCAGTTTGCTAGCACTGTTTTCTTGGAATTTGCAATGGGATATTTCAGAGCACATTGAGTTTATTTTGACAAAGGATATATCTTTAGACAAAAACTAGAAGGAAGTTTTATGAGAAAATACTTTGTGATTCGTGAATTCATCTCACTGATTTACACAAAACTTTTCATGGAGCAGTTTGGTAGCACAGTTTTTGGGGAATTTGAAAAGGGATATTTTGGATCGCATTGAAGATTACAGTTACAAAGGGAATATCATCGGATAAAGACTAGAAAGAATCTTTCTTAGAAAGTTTTAGTGATGTATGAATTCATATCAAAGAGCTACACCTTTCTTTTCATGGAGCAGTTTTCTGACACTGTTTCGTGGAATCTGGAAAGGCATATTTCGGAGCCCGTTGAGGCCTATAGTGAAAAAGTAAATATCCTGCAATAAAACCTAGAAGGAGGCTTTGTGAGAAACTGCTTTGTGATGTGTGAATTCATCTCACAGAGTTACACTGTTATTTTCATTGAGCAGTTTGATAACACTGTTTTCATGGAATCTGCAGTAGGTTATTTAGGAATGCATTGAAGCCTATGGTGACAAAGGGAATATCCTCAGATAAATAACAAAAAGAAGCTTTCTGAGGGACTGCTATGTAAGGTGTGAATTCATCTGACAGAGTTACACTGTTCTTTTCATTGAGCAGTTTGCTGAGACTGTTTCCTTGGAATATGCATTGGGATCTTGTGGAGCACATTGAAGATTATGGTGAAAAAGAAAATATACTCATATTAATACTAGAAAGAACCTTTCTGAGAAACTAATTTGTGCTGTGTTAATTCATCTCACAGAGATACATGGTTCATTTCATGGATCAATTTGGTAGCACTGCTATTGTGATGTCTGAAAAGGGATATTTGGGAGTGCATGGAAGCTGATGGTGGAAAAGGAAATAAATAAAAACTAGAAAGAAGATTTCTGTGAAATTTCTTTGTAATGGGTGAATTCATCACACAGTGTTACACCTTTATTTTTTTTGAACTGTTTGGTAGCACTGTTTTTATGGAATATGCAAAGGGATATTCGGGAGCTCCTAGGGGCCTATAGTGAAAAAGGAAATAACTTCAGATAAAAACTATAAAGAAGCTTCTCGAGAAAAGGTTTTGTGATGTGTGTATTCATCTCATAGTGTTAACCTTTTTGCTGATTGAGAAGTCCATCATCACTGTTTTTGTGGTACATAAGAAGAGTTATTTAGGATCACTTTGAAGCCTATGGTGCCAAAGAAATATAATCAGACAAAAAGCAAAAAGAACCTTTCTGAGAAACTTCTTTGTGATGTGTGAATTCATCTCACAGATTTACACCTTTATTTTCATGGAGCTGTTTGCTAATACTATTTTCGTGAAATCTGCAAAGGGATTTTCACAAGCACATTGAGGCAAATGGTGAAAAAGGATATATCCTCAGACAAAAAGTAGATATACGCTTTCTGAAAAACTGCTTTGTGATTTGTGAATTCATCTCACAGAGTTACA
>NW_022314126.1:0-3272 GCF_002776525.5 Piliocolobus tephrosceles
CCATTCACTCATTTACTCACTCATTTACTCCTTCACTCACTCACTCACTCCTTCATTCATGCATTCATTCATTCAGCAGCACCCACGATAGGTTCACTCTGTCCTGGGCTCTGCTGCTGCCCTGGACCTGCAGCATGGAATAGTCAAAGATCTCTGAATCCACGGCATTCAGAGTTCAGCAGGGGGACCTCTGGAGAAGCCCAGCAGATAGGTGAAATGCCCCATGTGTGACACGGATGAAGATGTTTGAAGAGAAACAGGGAGGGAACAGGAGTGTGCATGGAGCCCAAAATTTCTAAGAGGGTGATCTGCGGACGCCTCACCATGCAGGAGACGTTGCAGGACAGACCTGGGGAAGGTGGACAGAGTGGGTAGGCAGAGAGGGTCTGGGCTGAGGAAAGAGCAGGCTGGGCCTGAGGTTGTTGGGTGACTGCATGGGCCTCTGGGCAGCACGAGGATCTGAAGGGACCAGAGGACAGGCCAGTGTGCCATGTGTGGGGCCTGTGACTCTGAGTCAGCAGAGAAGATGTCTGAATTACATCCTGATAGGTTCACCCTGACTTTGAAGTTGAGGACACCCGAGGCATGGAGGTGGGGTGGAGGTGGGGGCAGAGCAGGGGATGGGGAGGGAGCCTGTTCCGGTCCAGGTCAGAGGTGGTGGCTTGGCCGCACTGGCTCCAGATGCAACGAAGAGTCAAGAGGGACTTTCCTGAGGGATTAGAAGCCGGGGTGGAGGAGAATTGCAAGGCTTCAGCCTGAGCCCCTGGGAAGATGGAGTCACCAGGAACTGAGCTGACAAAGACTGAGCAGTGGGGGGTTGTGCGGGGGTGCAGAGGCCTGAGCTCAGTTTGGCCTCTGCAGATTTGCAGATTTGAGATGCCTACTCCATGCACAGGCAGAGACAGCAGGGAAGGGGAAGAGGCTGCAGCTCAGGTAGCCCTGAAATGTGCAGCCCGACATGCTGGGGCACTGGGTCATGGTGCCCTCATGGCTGGGAGCTGCTTCCCTCCTGGGATGCCACAACTCCTTTAGCGCACATCCGCAACTCCTGCACTCACCACAGAGGGGAAGTGGGAAGGGCGTCTATCCCTATGCATGTTCTCCTTCACCTTGTCCTAGGCAGGTCCCAGGCAGCACGTCCCCTCCCAAGTGGCTCCCCTTGGTCCCTGCCCCTAGTGTTCACAGCCAGACCCTTGAAGAGGGCTGGACTCAGCGGCTCACTTCTAATGAATAGAACCAGGCAAAAGAGATGGCGGTCTCTCCTGAGATTGGATTGGGAGGGGCTGCAGGTTCCGTCCACTGGAACTCTCCCCCTGCCTCTTGATAGGTGCTAGTTCTGGCAAAGCCAGTTACCCGCCCAGGGCAGAGGGTAGCCTGAAGCTGATGCTACAGAGAGACTGGGGCCTTCAGTCCAACAGCCTGCAAGCTATAGAATTCTGCCAGCAACACAGAAGCGAGCGTGGAAGCAGCTCCTCTCCTGATGAGCCTGAGCCTTCAGAAGACATGGCAGCCCTGAGCAGACACTTGCTGCAGCCGCAGAGAGCCCCTGGGGCAGAGGGCCCAGTGAAGCCTGCACTCCTGGCCCAAGGAGTAAGCATTCCTGTGGTATAACTGTGTGCTGGTGTGGGCCACAGTTTGGAGTCATCTGTCAGGGGACAATAAAGAACAAACACACACCTCATGTCCTACTGGGTAGAAGCTGTAGGGTCAGCATGGCATGTAATAGTTGTCAGGCCTCTGAGCCCAAGCCAAGCCGTAGCATCCCCTGTGACTTGCAAGTATACGCCCAGATGGTCTGAGGTAACTGAAGAATCACAAAAGAATTGTAAATGCTCTGCCTCGCCTTAACTGATGACATTCCACCACAAAAGAAGTGTAAATGACATTCCACCACAAAAGAAGTGTAAATGGCTGGTCCTTGCCTTAAATGATGATAGTATTTTGTGAAATTCCTTTTCCTGGCTCATCCTGGCTCAAAAAGCTCCCCCACTGAGCACCTTGTGACCTCCACTCCTGCCCGCCAGAAAACAACCCCCCTTTGACTGTAATTTTCCTTTACCTACCCAAATGCTATAAAACAGCCCCACCCTTATCTCCCCTTGCTGACTCCCTTTTCGAACTCAGCCCACCTGCACCCAGGTGAAATAAACAGCCATGTTGTTCACACAAAGCCTGTTTGGTGGTCTCTTCACACGGACTCACATGAGAATATCTTCCTGTTGAATTAGAGGATTCATTGCTAAGGCCAAATATTTAAAAAAAAAAAAAAAAAGCAAACCTCTAGTTTTATCATCATTAAAATACATGACTTGTCAAAAAAAAAAAAAAAAGAGTCATAGCTATTCTTTTCCATCTTACGTACAGGTATATATTAATATATGTTAATTCCCTGACTGACTGAGCAATGGGCCAAACTCATAAGAACAGATGTGTGAGGACCGTCAGTGACCATCCTGACCCAAGCCCTTATATACAGATAAACTTTTGAACAAAATCCGTAACCTTGGGGGTCTTGACACTCTAAATTTTATTGTTTTTAATTAACTATTTTTATTCCCTAAACAATACCTGTTCATTGGAGAGAAAAATGGCATTACCTATACTAAACAAAATAAAGGAAATAAAATGCTCAGAAACATTCACACATGTATGCAGACTCATACACACACACACTCGCACGCACAGGCTCGCACTGTGTCTAGGCCTGCCTTTCACTTATTTGCCTGTCCTGAACATATTTCCATGTCAGTAGACACTTATCTTCGTAGCGGTAACAGCACTAAATATTATTGTAGTCTCTATTTTTACCATTATTTATTTAACTCATCATGTTTGAACTGTTAGGTTGTGTCTATCGTTTTCTGTAGTATAGACAATCTGATGACAAATGACCCATCCCCTAATGTTCAATGTAAAAATGTCAATTGTATAAGGAGATAAGGGGTATTTGGTTGAAATAAAACTAAGTGTGCCCCAACTTCTCCACATGTAATATGCTCTAAAAAGGCATGAATAATTAAATTAGCCTTTCTATTCTCCAGCACTGATCCTGAGCCCAGCGGTGGGTGCAGGTGCTTAGAGCCTCGGTCTGCTTTTCCGCCCACCAGAAGGCAAAGGCCACTCAACTGCCACCTTAAGACACCCAGGATACTCCTCTCCTTTTTTATTAGTAGAATAATGCTCAGGCTCAGTGCATGAGAGCAGCGCTCTCTGACTTTGCACTCATCAGAGTAACCTAGGTGGTTTGATTAAAAATACACATTCCCTGGCTG
>NW_022314128.1:0-432 GCF_002776525.5 Piliocolobus tephrosceles
GAAGAATATATTCTGAATGTTGTCACTGCCTTAGTCTCTTTGTGCTGCTAGAAAGGAATACCAGAGGCTGGGTAATTTATAAAGAAAAGAGGTGCATTTGTTCATAGTTCTGCAGGCTGCACAAGAAGCATGGCACCCACATCTGCTCCTCATGAGGGCCTGAGGCTGCTTCCACTTGCAGCAGCAGGTGAAAAGGAACCAGAGTGTGCAAAGATCATATGGTGAGAGAGGAAGCAAAAGACAGCAAGTAAAGGTGAGAGGCACTTTTTAATAACCAGCTCCTACAGGAGCTAAGAGAGTGAGAATTCACTCACTACCTTCTCCCAGGGCGGGGATTAATCTATTCGTGAGGGATCCACTCCCATGACCCAAACACCTACCATTAACCCCCACCTCCAACACTGGGGACCACATTTAAACATGTGATTTGGA
>NW_022314128.1:442-1119 GCF_002776525.5 Piliocolobus tephrosceles
TAATTTTGTTCTAGTGGGCAGGAAAATTACTGTCTGATCACTTTGGACTTATGTGGACTTGGTTTATGTTTTATTAAAATGAATTCATGGAAAGCCCACAGCATTTCCCAAGACCCTCTAATTTGACAATCACCAATCCACCGCTTTGTGGATTTTGTCAGGGTTTGGTTTTAGGCTTTACTAGGGTTGGTCTAGAAC
This sequence comes from Piliocolobus tephrosceles, assembly GCF_002776525.5. Taxonomy (NCBI): domain Eukaryota; kingdom Metazoa; phylum Chordata; class Mammalia; order Primates; family Cercopithecidae; genus Piliocolobus; species Piliocolobus tephrosceles. Next base: position 641 of record NW_022314128.1, read on the forward strand.
AGGCCTTACTGTAAAGTGTGACACTTATTCCTAAAGCACAGTCATTCTAGTGTTTCAGTTGGATACCCGGGTGCTAATGAGGTGTGCGCGAGTTCTTCCCACCCTGGATGGCAGAAACTCCATCATCCATTCCCCAACCCTCCTCCACCTCAAGTACCTCTGGTCCAAACTCAATTTGATAGCAGCCACCCCTGTTAAATCTGTTTGTCTTTTCCTTGTGCAGGTACAGTCCTGTCCTTGATAAGTATGCACATGGAACCCCTCATGGACTTCGACAGCTGCCCCTCTGAACAGCTGTCTCCTCATTGCTGCCCTGCCCCACAGACTGCAGTTGCTTCAGTGGACTTGAACTCTGATCTCTGCCTTCTCACCTCAGTGGGGCTGTCCTGCTCTGAGTGGACTCCAGCCCACAATGCAGCTGCTGAAAAATTCTCCCTAAAGAACTAGGAAATCATGGGGCTTCCCCCTTAAGTTTCCTG
>NW_022314129.1:0-1458 GCF_002776525.5 Piliocolobus tephrosceles
AGTGAAAGGAGACATTCCTGTATCGTTCCTGATCTTACAGGGAAAGTATTCAGTTTTTCATCATGACACGTTAGTTGTAGGTTTATCAGAGATGCTCTTTATCATGCTGATGACATTCCCTTGTATTCTTTGGTTACTGAGAGGGATTTTTATTTTTAAATCAGGAATGAATGTTGTATTTTATCAAATGCCTCTATCTACTGAGATGATCATATGGTTCTTCTCTTTTAGTTTTTTAATGTGGTGAATAACTGATGTTTTAATGTCAAACCAACCCTGTATTTGGGGATAAACCCCACTTGTTTATGATGTATTATCCTTCTAATATATCATTGCATTGGATTTGCCAAAATTTTATTTAGAAAGTTTTAAAAGGGTATTTTTTTTTTTTTTTTTTAACACAGGGTCTCACTCTGTCACCCAAGCTAGAGTGCAGTGGCCGGATCTCAGCTCACTGCAAGCTCTGCCTCCCAGGTTTACGCCATTCTCCTGCCTCAGCCTCCTGAGTAGCTGGGACTACAGGTGCCTGCCACCTCGCCCGGCTAGTTTTTTGTATTTTTTAGTAGAGACGGGATTTCACCGTGTTAGCCAGGATGGTCTAGATCTCCTAACCTCGTGATCTGCCCATCTCGGCCTCCCAAAGTGCTGGGATTACAGGCTTGAGCCACCACGCCCGGCCAAGGCTATTTTTTAGACTAGTTTTAGCTTCACAGCAAAACTGAAAGTAAAGCACAGAGATTATCCCTGTACTCCCTGCCCCTACACGTGCATAGCCTCCACGATTATCAATATCCTCACCAGAGTGGTACACTTGATCTCATTGATGATCCTGAATTGATAATCACAATCACCCAAAGTCCATAGTTGATATTAGGGTTCAGTCTCAGTGTATTACATTCTGTGAATTTGGACAAAGGTATAAGAACATGTATTTATCATTGTAGTATTATTCAAAGTAGTTTCAGAGCTTTAAAACTCCTTTGTGCTTCATCTGTTCATCTTCTCCCGCCTTCCCTCCCCAGCTCCTGGCAACCACCGACTTTTTTTTACTGTATCTATAGTTTTGCCTTTTCCAAAATGTCATATAGTTGGTATCAGACAGCGTGTAGCCTTTAAACTGGCATCTTTCACTTGGTAATATGCCTTTGTGGTTCCTTCATGTCTTCTCATGGCATGACAGCTCATTACCGCATGGCTGTACCAGAGGTTGTTCACTCACCTAAAGGAGGATATCTTGGTTTCTTGAGAAATTGGTTAAATTTTTACATCTATGTTCATGAAGGAGTTTTCTGTTTTTGTAATATCATTGTCAGATTTTGGTTCAGGGTAATGCTAGAGTGACAAATGAGTTGTATTTCTCCTCTGTTGTTTTTTGAGGATGGGGGAAAGGTCATGTGAAGTTGTTATATTACTTCTTAAATATTTGGTAGAATTCACCAGCATAGCTATCTGGGCTTC
>NW_022314130.1:0-2190 GCF_002776525.5 Piliocolobus tephrosceles
TCCACGGGCCAGGCCAGGTACAAAACCATCTCACAGGTGTCCTCCCTGGCAATGTTCCCTGAAATATTGATGGAGTGACTCCCCAGACATCCACTCCCATTTTCTTTTTTTTTTTTTTTTTTTTTTTTGAGACGGAGTCTTGCTGTGTCTCCTGGGCTGGAGTGCAGTGGCCGGATCTCAGCTCACTGCAAGCTCCGCCTCCCGGGTTTTACGCCATTCTCCTGCCTCAGCCTCTGGAGTAGCTGGGACTACAGGCGCCCGCCACCTCGCCCGGCTAGTTTTTTGTATTTTTAGTAGAGACGGGGTTTCACCGTGTTAGCCAGGATGGTCTCGATCTCCTGACCTCATGATCCGCCCTTCTCGGCCTCCCAAAGTGCTGGGATTACAGGCTTGAGCCACCGCGCCCGGCCTCCACTCCCATTTTCAATGCATCTTTGGCTCAAACTCACCATCCCTGGGTGGGGATGCTGCCTCCCAGACCTCCACCTTGACCCTCCCATCTCCCCCTGGCTTCTCCCCAGGCGCCTCCTCCACATGGGGGACACCCAAGGGACCTCTCTAAGACCCAGGCCTGTCCTGTCCCTCTTTACCATCTCAAGATGGCTCCTAGGGCCAAGGACAAAGTCCAAGAGGCAGCAGCCCATTCCCTCACTGCCCCGCCCCACACATGGAGCAGGGGTGTGAGAAGACCCCGAGTCACCGCCACTGCTCATCCAATGCCCCCCGGCCCAGCGAAACACTGGACTCTGTGCTGGGTGCATGGCTGAGCCTAACATCCTTGCTCCCAGTCTGAGGGACCTGGCACTGAACACTGACCACAAAGGTGGCCCGGGCTGTGGCAGAGGGAAGCCCAGGAGCCTGTGGGGGGCCCAGGAGGCCCCTGACTCAGCCGGGGGTGGGAGGCAAGTGCTTCCTGAAGGGGTGGGGGCATCCTAACTAAACAGGAAGGAGCCAGCCGAAGCATGTCTCTGCGTCTGCGTGTTTGTGTGGCTGTGTGCACGTCTGTGTGTGCGCGTGCATGAGTACCTGTGCTTGAGTGTGTGTGCGCGCCTGTGTCTGCATGCCTGTATGTGCGTGTGCATTTCCATGTGCCTGTAGTGTGTGCAGCAGCTAGTGAGTGGCAGGCTGAGCCAGGACATACCTAATCCACCCTATTCCAGGGCTCACTCTCACATGTAGACTAAAGGGGACCGCATTTTAGAGGCAATCGGCAAGGATGTCCATTTACACCTGCCTCTCTGCCAGCCTTTCAGGCCCCATCCAGCCCAGCTTTCTCTCCCACTCCTCTGGGCCCTCGGTCCAGAGCCTCCTATACAAGGAGCAGGGTGTGGCCTTGGAAAGAGAGCCGCCCCTGGGGAATTCGGAGGGGGCCTCCCTGTGGGAAGCTGGCCTGGGCTGACAGCATAGTCACGATGAGGCCCAGAGGGCTGTGCAGGGGAAGGAGGTGAAGGAGGCCTCTGCCCCTCGACCCCAACCATGGCCTTTGGCCTCTCAGGTACTACTTGGCCCTTTCATTCCTCTTGGGCAGGCGGATGTGGGCGGCAGGCTTGACCAAGAGAGATAAAGGCCCCCTTCTGGGAGGCCCATCCCCTGGGTTCCAAGCGAGCCCCTGAGTGGTGAACAGCGTCCCTCTGGGCCTGACACCTGGCACCTCCCTGTCTGGCTGGGACTTGGGAGGCCACAGGGACCGCTTCTGACCGCCAGGTGTCGCCAGCACTGGGCGGGGACCTCCCGGGCAGCCCCAGGCCTGTGGTGAGGGATACGGGTCGGGGTCTTAGGGCTGCCCCAGTTCCTCATGTTCTAAGGCCAAGATCTCGGTCCCTGGACTGGAGCGCCCAGGCCCCTCAGCCCATAAGGAGCACTGACAAGGTGCCAGTGCGATGCTGAGGAGGGCAAGTGCCTGCTGGGCAGAAGGGTGGAGACACCCCAGGTCTGAATCTGCCAGTCCCAGCTCTCCACCCCTGCAGGGCTGGGGGCAGAGAGAGCACAGCACCTCCCCTCGAGACAGACCCGACCCAGCAAGGTCTCAGCCTGGCTGGCTGGGGCCCCGCCCCACTGCACCTGCCGTGAGCTAGGGTTCACCTGTCTGTGAAGCGGATGGTAAGGCACGGGTCCTACCCCACCCTTCCTGGGTGATGTGAAGATTCAAGGTGTCTCAGGACTCCAGGAAGGAGTTGCTCAGTGCAGGCT
>NW_022314130.1:2200-3656 GCF_002776525.5 Piliocolobus tephrosceles
CAACTACAAATGTAACTTCTGTCAGCATATTGGGCCCCCCGGTGGGGTACAGGAATCCATGAAATCCTCAACAGCCAATCAGAGCTATTGATCAGCTCAAAAGCTGCTATGCAAAACTGGTAAAGCCACCGACGGCACAGGACAGGGGTGTTGTACCCAGGTACCAAGCTCCATGCAGGGAAACGGACCATCTCTGCAGGAAGGATGGGAAAGCTTCCAGGCCCCTGTGGCCACCTTCACCTTGGATGGTCTGAAAACCTGAAGCCCACAGTTCCTAAAGGGTTAACAAAGCCCAGACTGTTCAAGCAGTCCACTGGCACCTGCTGTCTTTGGTGGATTCCTAGCGAAAGCCCTCTTCCAGAGGTGAGCGAACGAGCGCATTTCCTGTTGGAAAACCTGGGATGAAAAGAGGCATTACAGGGAAGGAAAAAACTAGATTTAAACAGACTCTCTTTTTCAAGCTCACATGTAAAAACTATTTTCAATACAAACTATCTCCTTATTCATCTGTAAAGCCTTGGAATTAAAAAATTAATAAATATGATTTAGAGGCAAATGTCTGACTTGACTTCACTAGATTAGCTAAGAAATCTCCCCCACCCGGCAGAGGCACACAGCCCCTCCCAGCCACTACCCTGGCCTCTGGAGCAGCTGGAGAGCCACGTGCCTTTGCTCCAGGGACTTTGGCAGAAGGTGGAAACACCCCCTCCCAGAGGCTAAACCTACTACAGCCTTCCCTTCCCCACTGGCTTCCCAGGCCTCCTCTGGGACCTTGTGCCTGCATCCCAAATGTACTGGGATGGATCCCATTCCCAGGGAACTTCCAAGGGCCCTTGGCGAGTCCACATCACCAGGCTGTCCACATGCGGACCCTGTGTGAGGGGAAGAGACAGAGCCCCAGAGCGGAGACGGGAGGGCCTCCCTGAATCAGCCCCTCAGGAAAGAGCAGACCCTTCAGGGACCTCAGTTGAGGCCCCTGAAACCTAAGGCTCTGAATTCTGCTACCCGCTGAGGGCAGTGTGGCCTCCCATCTCTGAGGCAGAGCACAGGGTGAGCTGCAGCCTCTCCAGGTCATAAGAAAGGAACCCACAGCTCCATGTAGGCCCCAGCAGTGGAAAGGATGTCCCATCTCGGTCGAGGACCAGGCGGGGGCCAGCATGTTCACTGGAAGAAGTGTGGGACCCCACAGCCTCCAGTGTCAGAGTAGACGAGAGGTTCAGGCCCACCTCAGTCAACGTCCCCCAAGCCCCCAGCCCGCACCACAGGGGGGTGACAGCCGCATCCAATGCCCACCGTACTCAGCTCTGTCACCTCCCCTGGCATTACCCAAGGCCTAGCTCATAACCAGAGGAAGCCTGAGCCACCTGCAAAACCCACCTTGTTCCTGCAGCTGCTCAGTCTCAGCTTCCTCTACTGAGTCTGGCAAGGGAGAAAAGAGAAGCAATCAACACCCCCA
>NW_022314132.1:0-1163 GCF_002776525.5 Piliocolobus tephrosceles
AGGAAAGGATCCAGTTTCAGCTTTCTACTTATGGCTAGACAATTTTCCCAGCACCATTTATTAAATAGGGAGTCCTTTCCCCATTTCTTGTTTCTCTCAGGTTTGTCAAAGATCAGATGGCTGTAGATGTGTGGTATTATTTCTGAGGACTCTGTTCTGTTCCATTGGTCTATATCTCTGTTGTGGTACCAGTACCATGCTGTTTTGGTTACTGTAGCCTTGTAGTATAGTTTGAAGTCAGGTAGCGTGATGCCTCCAGCTTTGTTCTTTTGACTTAGGATTGTCTTGGCAATGTGGGCTCTTTTTTGGTTCCATATGAACTTTAAAGCCGTTTTTTCCAATTCTGTGAAGAAACTCATTGGTAGCTTGATGGGGATGGCATTGAATCTATAAATAACTTTGGGCAGTATGGCCATTTTCACAATATTGATTCTTCCTATCCATGAGCATGGTATGTTCTTCCATCTGTTAGTGTCCTCTTTGATTTCACTGAGCAGTGGTTTGTAGTTCTCCTTGAAGAGGTCCTTTACATCCCTTGTAAGTTGGATTCCTAGGTATTTTATTCTCTTTGAAGCAATTGTGAATGAAAGTTCATTCATGATTTGGCTCTCTGTTTGTCTGTTACTGGTGTATAGGAATGCTTGTGATTTTTGCACATTAATTTTGTATCCTGAGACTTTGCTGAAGTTGCTTAGAAGCTTAAGGAGATTTTGGGCTGAGATGATGGGGTTTTCTAAATATACAATCATGTCATCTGCAAACAGGGACAATTTGACTTCTTCTTTTCCTAACTGAATACCCTTGATTTCTTTCTCTTGCCTGATTGCCCTAGCCAGAACTTCCAACACTATGTTGAATAGGAGTGGTGAGAGAGGGCATCCCTGTCTTGTGCCAGTTTTCAAAGGGAATGCTTCCAGTTTTTGCCCATTCAGTATGATATTGGCTGTGGGTTTGTCATAAATAGCTCTTATTATTTTGAGGTACGTTCCATCAATACCGAATTTATTGAGCGTTTTTAGCATGAAGGGCTGTTGAATTTTGTCAAAAGCCTTTTCTGCATCTATTGAGATAATCATGTGGTTCTTGTCTTTGGTTCTGTTTATATGCTGGATTACTTTTATTGATTTGCGAATGTTGAACCAGCCTTGCATCCCAGGGATGAA
>NW_022314134.1:0-961 GCF_002776525.5 Piliocolobus tephrosceles
TCCTAATAGTCCTCCAAAGTCTTAACTCATTTAAGCATTAACTCAAATGTCCACAGTCCCACATCTCATCTGAGACAAGACAAGTCCCTTCCACCTATGAGCCTGTAAAATCAAAAGCAAGTTAATTACTTCCTAGATACAATGCAGGTACAGGCATACAGTAAATATAGCCCTTCCAAATGGGAGAAATTTTCCAAAACAAAAGGGCTACAGGCCCCATGCAAGTCTGAAATCCAGTGGGGCAGTCAAATCTCAAAGCTCTAAAATTATCTCCTTTGACTCCATGTCTCATATCTAGGTAACATTCATGCAAGAGTTGGGTTCCCATGGTCTTGGGCAGATCTGCCCTCATGGCTTTGCAGGATACAGCCTCCTACCTAGCTGCTTTCATGGGCTAGCATTGGGTGTCTGTGGCTTTTCCAGGAGCACAGTGCAAGCTGTCGGTGGATCTACCATTCTGGGGTGTGGAGAATGGTGGCCCTCATCTCGCAGCTCCACCAGTCAGTGCCCCGGGGGGACTCTGTGTGAGGACTCTGACCCCATATTTCCCTTCTACACTGCCCCAGTGGAGGTTCTCCATGAGAGTACTGCACCCACAGAAAACTGTTGCCTGGGCATTCAGACATTTCCATACATCCTCTGAAATCTAGGTGGAGGTTCCCAAATGTCAATTATTGACTTCTGTGCACCTGCAGCCTCAACACCACATGGAAGCTGCCAAGTCTTGGGGCTTTACCCCTCTGAAACCACAGCCTGAGCTGTACCTTGGCCTCTTTTAGTCATGGCTGGAACAGCTGGGATGCAGGGTGTCTTATCCCTCGACTGCACACAGCAGAGGGACCCTGGGCCCAGCCAAGGAAACAATTTTTTCCTCCTAAACTTCCAGGCCTGTGATGGGAGGGGTTGCCACAAAGGTCTCTCACATATCCTTCCCCATTGTCTTGGGGATTAATATTTGGCT
>NW_022314134.1:1061-6171 GCF_002776525.5 Piliocolobus tephrosceles
TTGAATTTCTCCTCAGAAAATGGGATTTTCTTTTCTATTTCATTGTCAGGTGGCAGATTTTTTGAACTTTTATGCTCTGCTTCCCTTATAAAAGTGAATGCTTTTAACAGCACTCAAGTCGCCTCTTTAATGCTTTGCTGCTTAGAAATTTCTTCCGTCAGATACTCTAAATCAACTCTCTCAAGTTCAAAGTTCCACCAGACTCTAGGGCAGGGGCCAAATGCTGCCAGTCTCTTTGCTAAAACATAACAAGAGCAAATGTCTTTCCAGTTCCAAATAAGTTCCTCATCTCCATCTGAGACCACCTCAGCTTGGGCTTTATGTCCATGTCACTATCAACATTTTGGACAAAGCCATTTAACAAGTCTCTAGGAAGTTCCAAACTTTCCCACATTTTTCTGTCTTCTTCTGAGTCCTCCAAACTCTTCCAACCTCTGCCTGTTCCCCAATTCTAAAGGCACTTCCACATTTTCAGGTGTCTTTTCAACAGCAACCCACCCCCAGTACCAATTTACTGTATTAGTCTGTTTTCATGCTGCTGATAAAGACATACCTGAGATTGGGCAATTTAGAAAATAAAGCAGTTTAATGGACTTACAGTTCTTCATGGCTGGTGGGGGGGCTCACAATCATGGTGGAAGGCAAGGAGGAGCAAGTCACATCTTACATGGATGGCAGCAGGAAAAACCAGAGAATGAGCAGAAAAACTGTTTTGAAAACTATGTGATCTCATGAGACTCATTCACTACAATAAGAACAGTGCAGGAAATATCCACCCCCATAATTCAATTATCTCCCACATGGGAATTGTGGGAGTTACAATTCAAGATGAAGTTTGGGTGGGGACAAAGACAAACCATGTCATTAATAAATTTTATATATATATATATATATAATAACTTATATTTGATCATCATACTTTAAATGACAGTGTAACAGGTCAGTTGTAAAAAAAACTGTGTTCACTAGGATATTTCATATTAAAAAAATTGACCTGAATACGTTGAAGATTTAAGGATAAAATAACAACAAATAACTTATTATTCATTATAATTCATTTATTTCCTTATTAACTGCCAGCGAATGTAGGCAATAACTTAAAAATGAATGATAATGAAAGCATGACACAACAAAAACTTTGGGATATGGCTGATGAACTACTCAGAGGAAATTTAGTGTTAAATTAACTTATTACAAAATAAAGACTAAAATCCAATTTTCACATGAGAAAGAGGAAAAAGAACCACATAAGCACAAGATATAACAACATGATTGATATTTAAAACCCAAATAAATGTATTTTTTTAAAAAGAGACTACCAAAAAAAATTATTGACATAAATGAAACCTGGTTATTTGTAAAAAAGCCATATTACTAAAATGCAGAAAAGTGCTTATTTCTGTTGAAAAATAAAATGATGAAATAAACAACAGCAAAACATAAAAATAGTCATATTTTTTGATACGTATGTGATCAAATAATTAAAAGAATGTACAAATTTACATCATGTATTTGAAACTCTAAACTTAACATATGATTCCCTGGTGAAATGTTATTTAACAATACTGATTTAAAAGAATTAATAAAGAAAAAACAAATAATAAACTTTAAAGGTGGTCAAATGCTGTTGTGATAGGCAGAAAAATTGCATACCAAAGACGTTCACCTCCTACTCCCTGGAGCCTGTGAATATGTTACATCACATGTCAAAGACAAGTTATAGTACCAGATAGAAATAAGGTTTCTAATCAGATGACTTTTAAAAGAGAAAGATTCTAATGAACTATCCAAGTGGGACCAATATAATTGTAAGTCTTTAAATGTGGAAGGAGGAGGAACAAAAGTTGACAGCTAGAGTGAAGGCTAGAATGGTTAGCATGATGATGAAAAAATTATACAAACTATTCTTGCCTTGAGGAAGGAAGAGTGCCACGAAGGGGAAATGCAGGCAGCCTGAAGAGTTGGGGAATATAAGGAAACTGATGTTCCCTGATGTATTTTGGCTGTGCCCCCACAGAAACCTCATCCTGAATTGTAATTCCCATCATCCGCACATATTGTGGGAGGGACATAGTGAGAGTAGATTGAATCATGGAGGCAGTTATCTCCATACTGTTCTCATGATAGTGAATGAGTTCTTATGATTTCTGATGGTTTTATAAGAGGCTTTCCCCCACCTTTGTTCTGCACTTCTCCTTACTGTTGCCATGTGAAAAAGGGTGTGTTTGTTTCCCCTTCTACCATGATTGTAAGGTTGCAGAGACCTCCCCAACCCTGTGGTACTGTGAGTCAATTAAACCTCTTACCTTTACAAATTCCCCCATCTCCGATATGTCTTTATAAGCAGCATGAGAACGGACAAATACACTCCTCTGGAAGTTACAAGAGAAATGCAACTCTTGATTTTAACACAAAGTTATTTCAAGCCATCAAGTTATCACAATTCATTAAAGCAGCAATGGGAAACTAATGCAACCCATAACAAAAGCGCCAGTTCCATACAGTTAGGATGTAAATCCTATCATACTTCAAGGGATGGTTAAGCACTGTTTATATAACTTGTTCTAAAGCCCAGGAATAGCTGGCTAGCATCCTGTAGTATTCTAAAAGGATATGTTATAGAGTGATTGTGACATAAAAACCTAACATAGTTGACAGAATTAGAGGGAAAGAAAAAAGGGAAGCAGATGCAGTACGGAAAAGAAAGAGAAAGATGAAGAGAAAGAAAAACTATCAGCCAAGCACATGAATAATATAGTTGAAAAAATAACACACTAAACATGGTTTACCAGGAAGTTTAAAACTTTTTAATATTCAGGACTTTATTAATGAAATTCATGGCATAGGGAAATTAAATAATTTTTTCACATAAAATATTTTTATAACATCACCCATTTCTGAGATTAGATAAAAAAAGTTGTTAGACTCAAAAGAAAATGCCAGCATTAAGGAATACATGGTAATTTTTAAAAAGTAACCTCCAGCAACCATTATAATACTGATATGTTAGAAAATTTCCACTGAATTCTACAACTGGAAAAGCCTGACTGCTGTCTTTGAAAGTATACATCATTTACTAGAGATCTTTGTGAATAAAACTAGATAAATTATTAAGATGGTTAATTTTAGAAGGTAGAAAATTGTTGTTTAAAAAATTATATGATCATATACTCAAAAAATAGTATTTAAGAAAACGTTATATAAACACTAATGTGGACTGGGCATGGTAGTTGACACCTGTAATCCCAGTACTTTGGGAGCCCAAAGCAGGTGAATCACCTGAGGTCAGGAGTTCGAGACCAGCCAAGCCAACATGGTGAAACCCCATCACTACTAAAAATGCAAACATTTGCCAGGCATGGTGTCTCATGCCTGTAATCCCAGCTACTCGGGAGGCTGAGGCAAGATAATTGCTTGAACCTAGGAGGCAGAGGTGGCAGTGAGCAGAGATTGCACCAGTACACTCCAGCTTTGGCAATAGAGCGAGATTCTTGTCCAAAAAAAAAAGCTAATGTGACTAACCTCTTTATGAATGACAACAGCATTATATATATCAAGTAACATTAAAACAAAGAAACAACAATATGAACTAGAAATATTATAAGTAAAATAAATGAACACAATTATACAAAAATATTCTTAATTTCTAGTATTTAAGTGCAACTAAAATGAGATTGTTACCATTCAACATTTTGGCAAACATTGAAAAGTTTAAGGTACTTACACATTTGTAAGGGTGTACTATAACACATAGCAATATCTGATAAGAATTTATATCCTAAACATCAACCTATAAAGTGATGTATAATTACAGAACACCTATATTATGTCACAAGTTAACAGTTTAAAAAATTAGACAGATCTATGTGAACTGGCAGAGATATCTTTAAATAAACAGAAACAAGTTTCAAAGTTATGTTTGTGCATGTGTATGTCCACATATATAAAGAACAACCCTGAAGGAGACACAAAAATGTTCATAGTACTCCTCAATTAAAAAGGGAATCGGATAGAGGAAACAAGTAAAGGAGAGGTCTGCTGCTTGCATTTTCTGCAAAGTGATTGATTCTCTATATATTTTGATGTAATGATAAATTAAAGTCTAAATACAATTAACACTACACTGGTGTTCATGGTCCAACTCGGGAAAATAGCAAGCATTTTAAGCATATTACAGATAATTTAGTACAGAGATTTGGTTACACAATTGCTGGAAGACCAAGGGAGCCAATTAGAGAGAAGGAAACAACTCAGAGATCTCCAACTATAGAAATTCACTATTGCATTAGAATCAGCAGGAAAAATAAAAGAGAGAGAAAGAGAATGGTATTACTAAATTTCAGGGGGTGAAGTCACCCGGCAGAAAGTGGAATAACCACAAGAGGGGTTGGTGGTGTAAACAAGATACCATGCTGTCATACGCACTGCCTCGGCATATAGACTGGAGGACAACGCACTGCCTCGGCATATAGACTGGAGTACATATGCCCTAGCTTTTCCCTTTTCCTCTCTCCGCTGCATCAGGCTCTGAAATCGCCTGCCAGTGTCTCCCATTGGCTGAAACACAACCGGCAGCAGCTGACAAAATAACCATGAAAACTGCTTCCAGGGGTCATCCCACCTGGAACACCTAGCAATATATGGGAAGAATAAGGAACAGGTTTGAAAGTAAACAAGCCCTGGACAGACTCAAATGCATGTGATACATTTAATCACTTTTTAAGATTCTTTTTATATTCTTACAAGCTAATATTTATATTTAAAACTCAGGAGTAGATATGCAGAATGTTCAATTGGAAGATATCTAGTAGACTGTCAGAGAAAATAGTCTACACAGCTCTAATAAAATAAGAACCAACTATAGGTATTATATATGTGCCTACTGGTGTGAATATTGCTCTTCTTTTCTAATATGAAAATTTGTACCATACAAAACAGCATTTAAATATTCAATACCATATTCAGAACTTGAGAATTCTAACCACATAAGAACTAGCAATGATTTCAGTCACGTAGATATTTTATGTATTCTCCCATGAATCACACTATGAAAATTTCTGATTTCTCTCATTCTGGGGTTAGATTATGATGTAAATTATTCTGGGAAGAA
>NW_022314135.1:0-1308 GCF_002776525.5 Piliocolobus tephrosceles
CTGATCATAAGAGAATTCATACTGGAGGGAGACCCTACAAATGTAACGAATGTGACAAAATCTTTAACTGGGCCTCCAGCCTTCTAAAGCATAAGAGAATTCATACTGGAAGGATATCTTACAAACGTGAAGAATGTGGCAAAGCCTTTACATCTTGCTCAAGCCTTTCTAATCATAAGATACTTCATACTTGAGAGAAAGTCTAAAAACCTGAAAAATGTGACAGAGTTTTATCCAGAACTCAAATGCTTCTAAATATAAATCATAATGGAGAGAAACCCTAAAAATGTGAAGAATGTCACAAAGCCTTTAAATGTTTGTCACACATTACTGTACACTGTACATAGGAGCATTGATATTGGAGAGTGCCTCTACCAATACAAAGAAAGGGGTATTACATTTAGTCAATGCTCACAGCTTATACTATATGAAAGCAATTATAGTTCGGAAATATTGTAAAAATATAAAGAATGTGACAAAACGTTTCTGTATAAATTCTACTCAACTTTAAATACTTCATACTTAATTAAAGCATTATACATGTAATTAAGACTTTTTAGAAAACATAAGCCTTTAAAGTGAACAAGAGTATTGATTCTGAACATAAATATTAAAACTGTAAAGATGGTGTAATCACCTCACTTTGATCACAGATATTTTTGTACACATATTTTATGCCAGAGGAAAACCCTGAAGACACTTCTAAAACTTTATTAAACATCAGAGAATTTGTATTCAAGAGAAACACTAAAAATATACTGAATGTGGAAGAACATTTTTTTCTTTGTCATTTATTATTTTTGTTTGGATAACATATATACATATGTACAAAATACCTGCTGTCAGAATCCTCTTTTATAACTTCATTTGATTTATAAAAATGGGACAGCAAAATAACTTAGGTCACTAATACTGTACAAAAATAAAACTGATTAAACAATTCTAAAGATCAGCATCTTACAGTATTAGAGATCATCTGCTGTGAAAGAACATCTCAGTCTATCCAGAGTACTGTGCTAAATCTATCTGCAAACTGACAAACTAATCAGTTTCTGTAATACCAAATTCCATATAGAATTCTCATAAGAAGCATGATGTGGAGCTAAACTTTAGACTTTAAAACTTTAAGCCAGGGCATCATTCCACAATGGTGAAAGGCTGTTTTATTGCCTAACCAAGGAGTGGAGATATAGTAACTCTAAAACTATTAAATTTTCCAGAATATGACAACTACTTACAATATTAGATAAAACAACTTTTCTTTCTTTTTAAACACCTGCAATAGTCTTTCATAAATTCAGCTAGGTT
>NW_022314136.1:0-9488 GCF_002776525.5 Piliocolobus tephrosceles
GGGTTTTGGTGTGGGTGTCCTTCCTGTTTGTTAGTTTTCCTTCTAACCATTAGAACCCTCAGCTGTAGGTCTGTTGGAGATTGCTTGAGGTCCACTCCAGACCCTGTTTGCCTGGGTGTCAGCAGCAGAGGCTGCAGAAGATAGAATACTGCTGAACTGTGAGTGTACCTGTCTGATTCTTGCTTTGGAAGCTTCCTCTCAGGGGTGTACTCCACCATGTGAGGTGTGGGATGTCGGTCTGCCCCTAGTGGAGGATGTCTCCTAGTTAGGCTACTCAGGGGTCAGGGACCCACTTGAGCAGGCAGTCTGACCATTCTCAGATCTCAACCTCCGTGTTGGGAGATCCACTGCTCTCTTCAAAGCTGTCAGACAGAGTCGTTTGCATCTGCAGAGGTTTCTGCTGTTTTTGTTGTTGTTGTTATTGTTGTTTAGCTGTGCCCTGTCCCCAGAGGTGGAGTCTACAGAGACTGGCAGGCCTCCTTGAGCTGCTATGAGCTCCACCCAGTTCCATCTTCCCAGGGCTTTGTTTACCTACTTAAGCCTCAGCAATGGCGGGCGCCCCTCCCCCAGCCTCACTGCTGCCTTGCTGTTAGATCCTTAGATTGCAGACTGCTGTGCTAGCAATGAGGAAGGCTCCATGGGAGTGGGACCCTCCCGGCCAGGTGTGGTATATAATCTCCTGGTGTGCCCCATTTGCTTAAAGCGCAGTACTGGGGTGGCAGTTACCTGATTTTCCAGGTGTTGTGTGTCTCAGTTCCCCTGGCTAGGAAAAGGGATTCCCTTCCCACTTGCGCTTCCCAGGTGAGGCGATGCCTCGCCCTGCTTCAGCTCTCGCTGGTCGGGCTGCAGCACCTGACCAGCACCGATTGTCAGGCACTCCCTAGTGAGATGACCCCAGTACCTCAGTTGAAAATGCATAAATCACCTGTCTTCTGTGTCGCTCGTGCTGGGAGCTGGAGACTGGAGCTGTTCCTATTCAGCCATCTTCAAAACTTTTAAGAAGCTGTATCTATTTGCCACTTCTGTCTTCTACAGTTAGGCAAATTTGGAATGATGGCTATTTATCAACCTGTGAATATGGATGCCTGGATTAAAGCTTCTAGCCAATTCATAATGCACATGTAGAAGGAATGAGAAATAAACCCCAATGTGCTAAGCATTTAAATTTTGACTTTTTAAAAAATATATATTTATTGGCTAAGAACACCTAACCTGAGATCTATCATCTTAACAAATTTTTAAGTGTACAATACAGTACTGTTAGCTGTAGGCACAATGTTGTATAGTAGATATCTAAAATGTATTCATCTTGTATAAATGAGATTCTGTGCCCAGAGATTAGCAACTCTTGTTTCTCTCTCCCCATAAGTCCCTGGCAAGCAACATTCTACTCTGTGATTCTAAGTTTGACTACTTTAGGTATTGCCAGTAAGTGAACTCATGCAGCATTTGTCCTTCAGTAACTAGCTTATTTTACTCAGCATAATGTCTTTCAAGGTTCATTGAAAGAAAGTTCATTCAATGTTGTTGCATTTTGCAGAATTTTCTTCTAAGGCTAAATAATAACCATTGTATGTATATATCTCGTTTTTATTCATTCATCTTTCCATGAGCATTTAGGTTGTTTCTACTTCTTGGCTAATGTGAATAGCACTGAAATGAACATGGGAATGCTAATATCTCTTTGAGATCCTGATTTTAATTCTTTTGAATAAATATCCAGAAGTGGGATTGCTAGGTCATATAGTAATTCTATATTTAATTATACATATATAATTAGCATATGTATATGCTAATAAAGTTATGAGGCCAAGAAGTCCCAGCATCTGCCATCTGCAATATGGAGAACCAGGAAAGATGGTGGCATAATGTATAATGCAGTCTGAGGTGAAAGGCCTGAGAATTGGGAGGCCAAAGGTGTAAGTCCCTATATGGGTCCTAAAGCCCATGAACCAGAGCATTTATGTCGGGCAGAAAAAGATGTATGTCCCAGCTCAAGCACAGAAAAGAAATTTGCCTTTCTTCCACCTTTTTGTTCTGTCCTCAATGGATTGACTGAGGCCCACCCACATTGGTGAGGGCAGTCTTCTTTACTCAGTCTACTGATCCACATTCTAATCTCTTCTTAATACACTTTCACACATACATACTTAGAAATAATGTTTTACCAGCTATCTGGGTATCCTTTGGCCCAGTCAAGTTGACATGAAATATTAACCATTTACATGCCATACTGATTTTTGATACCAACTGCTTCATTTAATATTCCCACCAAGAGTGTACAGGAGTTGTCATTTCTCCACATCTTCACCAACAATTGAACAAATGTCCCTTCTTTTTATAATGCCCATCCTGACAGGTGTGAGGTAATATCTCACTATGGTTAGTAACATTGAGTATCTTTTCATATGTTTTGGTTCCTTGTATGTCCTCTTTAAAGAAATGTGTATTCAAGTCTTTAGCTAATTTAAAAATCAAGTTACTAGTTTTCTTGCTAATCAATTGTTTACATTTCTTGTATATTTTGGAAATTAATCCCTTATCAGACATATGGTTTGCAAATGTTTACTCCCACTCCATAAATTGCCTTTTCATTTTGTTGATTATTTTACTTGCTGTGCAGGAGCTTTTTAGTTTAATATAGTCCTGTTTGTCTACTTTTGCATTTTTTGCCTCCTGTTTTCATTTCATATCCATAAAAGCATTGGCAAGACCAGTGTCACAAAGTTTTTTTCCTTATGTTTTCTTCTGTAAGTTTTATAGTCTTAGGCATTATGCTTAAATCTCTAATCCATTTTGAGTTGATTTTTTTGTGTATGTTGTAAGATAAAGATCCAGTTTCTTATTTTTTACATATGGACA
The DNA here is from genome assembly GCF_002776525.5 of Piliocolobus tephrosceles. Lineage (NCBI taxonomy): Eukaryota > Metazoa > Chordata > Mammalia > Primates > Cercopithecidae > Piliocolobus > Piliocolobus tephrosceles. Next base: position 2,863 of record NW_022314136.1, read on the forward strand.
TTTAATTTTCCTACTACCATTTGTTGAATGGACTATCTTTTCCCACTGTGTGTTCTTGACACTTTTGCTGAAGATCAGTTAATCCTGTAGATGCATGATGATGTGGCTTGGCTGTTTCCCCACCCAAATCTCATCTTGAATTGTAGCTCCCATAATTCTGACATGTGGAAGGGACCTGCTGGGAAGTAATTTAATCATGGGGCGGGTCTTTCCTGTGCTGTTCTTGTGACAGTGAATAAATCTCATGAGATCTGATGGATTTATGAAGGGGAGTTCCCCTGCACAAACTCTCTTGCCTGCTGCCATGTAAAACATGTCTTGCTTCCCCTTCACCTTCTGCCATGATTGTGAGGCCTCCCCAGTCAACTGGAACTATGAGTCAATTAAACTTCTTTTCTTTATAAATTACCCAGTCTTGTGTAGGTCTTTATTAGCAGCATGAAAACAGACTAATGCATGTGAATTTATTTCTGAGCTGTTCATTATGTTCCATTAGTCTATATGTCGGTTTTTATGCCTATAGTATAATTTTTCTACTGTATATTTATAATATATTTTGAAATTGGGAAGTGGTTATGTGTCTCCAGCTTTGTTTTTCTTTCTCAAGACTGCTTTGGCTATTCGTGGTCTTTTGTGGTTCTATGTGAATTGTAGGATTGGTTTTTCTGTTAATATAAAAAAATAGGCCCTGAGATTTTGATAGGGATTACATTGAATCTGTAGATCACTACAGGAAATATGGATGTTTTAATAATATTGATTCTTCCAATCCATGAAAACAGGACATCTTTCCGTTTATCTGTGTCTTTTTTAATTTCCTTCATCAATGTTTTATAATTTTCAGTGTAAAAGTGTCACTTTTTTGGTTAAATTTATTTGTAACTACTTGATTCCTTTTGTTGCTAGTAATAAGTAGTACTGAATTCTTAATTTAGCTTATGGATAGTTTATTGCTTTGTATAGAAATGCCACTGATTTTCGTATGTTGATTTTGTATCCTGCAACTTACTTAATTCATTTAATAGTTCTAACATTTTTTTTGGTTGAGTCTTTAAGGTTTTCTCTCTATATATTATTACATCATCTTCAAATATATGTAATTTTACTTCTTCCTTTCCAATTTGGATGACTTTTCTTTTTTGCCTAATTGTTCTGGCTAGGACTTCTGGTACTTTGTTAAATACAAGTGTCAAGAGTGGGCATCCTTGCTTTTTTAATGACCTTAAAGGAACAGTGTTCAAGTTTTCACTATTGAGCATAATGTTAGCTGAGGGCTTTTCATATATAACCTTCATTGTGTTGAGCTTCTTTCCTGCTGTTCCTACTTTGTTGAGAGTTTTTGTCATAAAAATATGTAGAATTCTATCAAATTCTCTTTTATGTCTTTTGAGATGATCATATGGCTTTTATCCATCTTTCATTCTTTTAATGTGATGTATCACATTTGTTGATTTGCATGTGTTGAATCATCCTTGCATCCTGGGAATAAATCCCCCTTGGTCATGGTGAATGATTCTTTTAATGTGCTGTTGAATTTGGTTTGCTAATATTTTGTTGATGATTTCTGCATCTACATTCATTAGAAATATTGACGTGTAGTTTTCTTTTGTTGTGGTAGCTTTGTCTAGCTTTTTTATCAGGGTTAATTCTGGCCTCATAAGTTCGGAAGTGTTTCTTTCTCATCAATTTTTTGGAAGAGCTTGAGAAAAATTGTTATTAATTCTTCAAGTCTTGCATACAATTCATCAGTGACGTGTTTGGCCCTGAGCTTTTCTTTGTTGGGAGATTACTGGTTACTGATTAAATAGCCATACTGGTTATAGTCCTGTTCACACTTTTTATTTCTTCATGATTCAGCTTTGGTAGAATGTATGTTTCCAAGAATTTATCCATTTCTTCTAGGTTTCCGAGGTTTCTGGTGTATAATGGTTAATAGCAATCTCTTACAATCCTATGCATTTCTGTGGTATCAGTTGTAATGTCTCCTCTTTGTTTTCTGATTTTATGTGACTTGTCTCTCTTTTTCCTTGGTTATTCTAGCTTAATATTTTCAAGTTTATCTCCTCAAGAAAACCAACTCTTAGTTTCACTGTTTTTTCTATTGTTTTTCTGTTCTTCATCTTATTTATTCTGCTATAATCTTTATTATTTCCTTTCTTCTTCTGACTTTGGATTTAGTTTGCTCTTAGTTTTCAATTTCCTTGAGATATAAAATGGGTTTTTTTATTTGAGATCTTTCTTCTTCAACATAGGCACTTATCACTGTAAACTTCCTTCTTAGTACTTCTTTTGCTGCATTCAGAAAGTTTTGTTATGTTCTATTTATATTTTTATTTGTTTCAAGATATGTTTTATTTGTCTGGATTTCTTTTTTGATCCATTGGTTGTTCAAAAATGTGTATCTAATTTCCACATACTCACAACTTTTTCAGTTTTCCCGTTATTTACTGCTAGTTTTACTACATTTTGGTTGAAGGGGTACTTGGTATTATGTCAATATTATTAACTTTGTTAAAACTTGCTTTGTGACCTAACATGATCTATCTTGAAAAATGTCCTGTATGCACTTGAGAAGAATTAATATTCTTTTGCTGTTGAATGGAATGTTTTGTAGAGATCTATTAGGTCCTTTTGATCTATAGAGTTGTTTGCATCCACTGCTTCTTTGTTAGTTTACTGTCTGGTTGTTTTTCTATCAATTACTGAAAATGGAGTGCTAAAATCTCCTACTATTACTGCAGCACTATTTTCCCTTCAGTATTATCAATACTTGTTTTATATAGTTAAGTCTTTTCTTGTTAGGTGCATATCTATTTATAATTGTTACATCTTCCAAGTAAATTGGTCCTTTTATCATTGGATTATATACTTCTTGTTTCTTGCAACAATTTTGACTTACTATCTATTTTATCAGATATAAGTAAAGTCACATCTACCCTTTTTGGGTTACTATTTTCATGGAATATATTTTTTCATTCATTTTTTTCAGCCTGTGTCCTATAATATAAACTGTGTTTCCTGTAGACAGCATATAGTTGGATCTTTTAAAAAAAATCCTCAGCCACTCTGTATCTTGATTGGAAACTTGAATCTGTATACATTTTAAGGAAGTACTGATCAGGAAAGATTTACTATTGCCTTTTTGTTCCCTGCTTTCTGTCTGCCTTGTAGTTATTTTGTCTATCTTTTTCTCTCTTACTGTCTTTGTATTTCATTTATTTTTTAAAACTGATAAGCTTTGCTTTCTTTCTCTTTTTCTTTTCTGTTACTTCCATAAGTATTTTCTTTATGGTTGACATGGGGCTTACATAAAATTCTTATAATTATAGCTAATTTATTTATTTATTTTATTATTATACTTTCAGTTCTAGGGTACATGTGCATAATGTACAGGTTTGTTACATATGTATACTTGTGCCATGTTGGTGTGCTGCACCCATCAACTCGTTAGCACCCATCAACTGATCATTTACATCAGGTAGAACTCCCAATGCAATCCCTCCTCCCTCCCCCCTCCCCGTGATAGGCCCCGGTGTGTGATGTTTCCCTTCTGAAGTCCAAGTGATCTCAATGTTCAGTTCCCACCTATGAGTGAGAACATGCGGTGTTTGGTTTTCTGTTCTTGTCATAGTTTGCTAAGAATGATGGTTTCCAGCTGCATCCATGTCCCTACAGAGGACACAAACTCATCCTTTTTATGGCTGCATAGTATTCCATGGTGTATATGTGCCACATTTTCTTAATCCAGTCTGTCACTGATGGACATTTGGGTTGATTCCAAGTCTTTGCTATTGTGAATAGTGCCACAATAAACATACGTGTGCATGTGTCTTTATAGCAGCATGATTTATAATCCTTTGGGTATATACCCAGTAATGGGATGGCTGGGTCATATGGTACTTCTAGTTCTAGATCCTTGAGGAATCGCCATACTGTTTTCCATAATGGTTGCACTAGTTTACAATCCCACCAACAGTGTAAAAGTGTTGCTATTTCTCCACATCCTCTCCAGCACCTGTTGTTTCCTGACTTTTTAATGATTGCCTTTCTAACTGGTGTGAGATGGTATCTCATTGTGGTTTTGATTTGCATTTCTCTGATGGCCAGTGATGATGAGCATTTTTTTATGTGTCTGTTGGCTGTATGAATGTCTTCTTTTGAGAAATGTCTGTTCATATCCTTTGCCCACTTTTTGATGGGGTTGTTTGATGTTTTCTTGTAAATTTGTTTGAGTTCTTTGTAGGTTCTGGATATTAGCCCTTTGTCAGATGAGTAGTTTGCAAAAACTTTCTACCATTCTATAGGTTGCCTGTTCACTCTGATGGTACTTTCTTTTGCTGTGCAGAAGCTCTTTAGTTTAATTAGATCCCATTTGTCAATTTTGGTTTTTGTTGCCATTGCTTTTGGTGTTTTAGACATGAAGTCCTTGCCCATGCCTATGTCCTGAATGGTATTACCTAGGTTTTCTTCTAGGGTTTTTATGGTATTAGGTCTAACATTTAAGTCTCTAATCCATCTTGAATTAATTTTCGTATAAGAAGTAAGGAAAGGATCCAGTTTCAGCTTTCTACTTACTTATGGCTAGCCAATTGTCCTAGCAGCATTTATTAAATAGGGAATCCTTTCCCCATTTCTTGTTTTTCTCAGGTTTATCAAAGATCAGATGGCTGTAGATGTGTGGTATTATTTCTGAGGACTCTGTTCTGTCCTATTGGTCTATATCTCTGTTTTGGTACCAGTATCATGCTGTTTTGGTTACTGTAGCCTTGTAGTATAGTTTGAAGTCAGGTAGCGTGATGCCTCCAGCTTTGTTCTTTTGACTTAGGATTGTCTTGGCAATGCGGGCTCTTTTTTGGTTCCATATGAACTTTAAAGCAGTTTTTTCCAATTCTGTAAAGAAAGTCATTGGTAGCTTGATGGGGATGGCACTGAATCTATAAATAACCTTGGGCAGTATGGCCATTTTCACGATATTGATTCTTCCTATCCATGAGCATGGTATGTTCTTCCATTTGTTAGTGTCCTCTTTTATTTCACTGAGCAGTGGTTTGTAGTTCTCCTTGAAGAGGTCTTTTACATCCCTTGTAAGTTGGATTCCTAGGTATTTTATTCTCTTTGAAGCAATTGTGAATGGAAGTTCATTCATGATTTGGCTGTTTGTCTGTTACTGGTGTATAAGAATGCTTGTGATTTTTGCACATTAATTTTGTATCCTGAGATTTGCTGAAGTTGCTTATCAGCTTAAGGAGATTTTGGGCTGAGACAATGGGGTTTTCTAAATATACAATCATGTCATCTGCAAACAGGGACAATTTGACTTCTTCTTTTCCTAACTGAATACCCTTGATTTCTTTCTCTTGCCTGATTGCCCTAGCCAGAACTTCCAACACTATGTTGAATAGGAGTGGTGAGAGAGGGCATCCCTGTCTTGTGCCAGTTTTCAAAGGGAATGTTTCCAGTTTTTGCCCATTCAGTATGATATTGGCTGTGGGTTTGTCATAAATAGTTCTTACTATTTTGAGATACATTCCATCAATACCGAATTTATTGAGAGTTTTTACCATGAAGGGCTGCTGAATTTTGTCAAAGGCCTTTTCTGCATCTATTGAGATAATCATGTGGTTTTTGTCTTTGGTTCTGTTTATATGCTGGATTACGGTTATTGATTTCCGTATGTTGAACCAGCCTTGCGTCCCAGGGATGAAGCCCACTTGATCATGGTGGATAAGCTTTTTGATGTGCTGCTGGATCTTTTTTGCCAGTATTTTATTGAGGATTTTTGCATCAATGTTCATCAGGGATATTGGTCTAAAACTCCCTTTTTTTGTTGTGTCTCTGCCAGGCTTTGGTATCAGGATGATGTTGGCCTCATAAAATGAGTTAGGGAGGATTCCCTCTTTTTCTATTGATTGGAATAGTTTCAGAAGGAATGGTGCCAGCTCCTCCTTGTACCTCTGGTAGAATTCAGCTGTAAATCCGTCCGGTCCTGGACTTTTTTTAGTTGGTAGGCTATTAATTATTGCCTCAATTTCAGAGCCTGCTATTGGTCTATTCAGGGATTCAGCTTCTTCCTGGTTTAGTCTTGGGAGAGTGTAAGTGTCCAGGAAATTATCCATTTCTTCTAGATTTTCTAGTTTATTTGCATAGAGGTGTTTATAGTATTCTCTGACGGTAGTTTGTATTTCTGTGAAGTCGGTGGTGATACACCCTTTATCAATTTTTATTGCGTCTATTTGATTCTTCTCTCTTTTCTTCTTTATTAGTCTTGCTAGCGGTCTATCAATTTTGTTGATCTTTTCAAAAAACCAACTCCTGGATTCATTGATTTTTTGGAGGGTTTTTTGTGTCTCTATCTCCTTCAGTTCTGCTCTGATCTTAGTTATTTCTTGCCTTCTGCTAGCTTTTGAATGTGTTTGCTCTTGCTTCTCTAGTTCTTTTAATTGTGATGTTAGAGTGTTCATTTTAGTTAGATCTTTCCTGCTTTCTCTTGTGGGCATTTAGTGCTATAAATTTCCCTCTACACACTGCTTTAAATGTGTCCCAGAGATTGTAGTATGTTGTATCTTTGTTCTCATTGGTTTCAAAGAACATCTTTATTTCTGCCTTCATTTCGTTATGTACCCAGT
>NW_022314137.1:0-1192 GCF_002776525.5 Piliocolobus tephrosceles
TTTCATCAAGAAGCTTCCTTCTAGTTTTTATATGATGGTATTTCCTTTGTCACCTTAGGCTTCCATGTGCTCCGAAGTATAACTTTGCAGATTACACAAACAATGCTAGCAAACTGCCCAATGAAAAGAATGGTGAAACTCTGTGAGATGAATTTACACATCACAAGGAAGTTTCTCAGAAAGCTTCCTTCTAGTTTTTATCTGAGGATATTTCCTTTTTCACCACAGACCTCAGTGTGCTCCCAAATATCCCTTTGCACATTCCACGAGAACAGTTTAGCAACCTGCTGCATGAAGAGAAAGGTGTAATTCTGTGAGATGAATTCACACATCACAAAGAAGTTTCTCAGGCCGGGTGCAGTGGCTCAAGCCTGTAATCCCAGCACTTTGGGAGGCCGAGACGGGAAGATCACGAGGTCAGGAGATCGAGACCATCCTGGCTAACATGGTGAAACTCCGTCTTTACTAAAAATAATACAAAAAACTAGCCAGGCGAGGTGGCGGCACCTGTAGTCCCAGCTACTCGGGAGGCTGAGGCAGGAGAATGGCGGGAACCTGGGAGGCGGAGCTTGCAGTGAGCTGAGATCTGGCCACTGCACTCCATCCTGGGTAACAGAGCAAGACTCCGTCTCAAAAAAAAAAAGTTTCTCAGAAAGCTTCTTTCTAGTCTTTATCTGAGGATATTTCTTTTGTCAGCCCAGGCTTCAATGCAATCCAAAATATCCTTTCTAACATTCCACAAAAACAGTGCTAACAAAATGCTCCATGAAAGGAAATTGTAACTCTTTGAGATAAATTCATAAATTAGGAAGCAGTTTCTCAGAAAGCTTCTTTCTAGTTTTTGTCTGAGGATATTTCCTTTGACACCATAATCTTCAATGCGCTCCGAAGTATCCCATTGCAGATCACAAAAAAGCAGTGTTAGCAAACTGCTCAATGAAAAGAACAGTGAAACTCTGTGAGATAAATAGACATATCACACAGAAACTTCTCTGAAAGCAACTTTTCAGTTTTTATTTGAGGATATTTCCTTCTCACCCTATGCTTCAATGCACTCCTAAATATCCTATTGCAGATTACACGAAATCAGTGTTAGCAGACTGCTCAATGAGAAGAACGGTGTTACTCTGTGACATGAATTCACATCACAAAGCAGTTTCTCAGAAAGCTTCTTTTCCATTTTTATCTGAGG
>NW_022314138.1:0-2130 GCF_002776525.5 Piliocolobus tephrosceles
TTGTCTTCAAAGTTTGTGATAGAATTTATAATGTTATTGGAAGGAAGTTCAAACAGGGTTAATTTTTGTTGCTTAATCAAAAGAATAAATGCACTTTACTTATCACCCTGGACTATGTTCATTCATTTGTTTAGAAAATATTTATTGAGTATCCCCTTTACCTCAGACAATCCTATATGAACGCAGATAAACGGATATCTATCCGGCCTTCAGGAAGTTTAAAGCATACTGGAGAAGACATATATAAATCAAATAATCACATAATCTAGTAAAAACTCTGTAATTGTAAATCGTGATAAAGGTGACATAAATAGACTTTTAGGGCGAATAGGAGGAATTGGACTTGTTGGTGAAGTGAGGACAGGTGTTTTCCAGGAGGAAAAGTAAAGTGAGGCACCTCCAAAGCAGAGGTCACAACATGAGAAACAGACCTTCTAGAAGCTTCAGGTCAGACTTGGAGACTACAAGCACACTGGAGTGCTGCCTACAAGGGGCACATGATGCAAAAAGAGACAAGAGAAACAAGTGACATCTAGACTTGTTCAGGCTTTCTATTCTATATCATGCTCACTTATGTCAGAAAGCTTTGTACTTATCTGTAGAGAGACGAGAAGGCACTGGAGGGTGTAAAGCAGGGAGTGAGAGGAATTGAGTAATGGGAAGATTGCTGTGCCTGTGCTGGAGAAGCCAGATTAGAAGAAACAGGTGTTGACCTTGAAAGTCAAGTCAGGGAGAATATAATTATAGCTTGAACAAGTGGGAGAAAACAAGTGAGGGTCATTCAGGTGGTAAATCTACAATCAACAGGGATAGATTATATATGGGGCCTGAAAAAAGCAAGAGGTTAAGGGTGATGCCACAGCTTCTGGCCTTAAGATTAGTGGTGACATTTGCTAGTATCATGAGAATAAGAGCAGATTTCAGATGAAGATTGACAATTTAGTTATGTTGAATAAGAGTTTTAATTTTAAAGATTTAAAATTCTAGTTACACAGTAGACATTTATGTATAACTCAGAATTTTGAATTTATTTTCCTTTCATTTTGCCTTAGAAGTAATAGACTATAATCATGGGTCTTTTAACATTTGATGGAATTTTTTCTTATAGTATTATAGAAGAGAGAGCTATGCAGACTCCTTGTCAGAAATGATGTGTTATCACTCAGTCTTTTTTCTTAATCCACAATGCTTTGGATGCTTATAATTGCAAATAACCAAAAACCCAACTCTAACTTATTAAAAAAGAACTATTTTACTTATGGAAATGAATAAATGCAGAGGCAGGGTGGGCTTCAGGTGCTATTTGGTCAGTGCTCCAGCTCCATTTTCCTGAGGTTTCCTCAACCTCTGTTTTGTCTTCAGACTCAGGCTGGTATTCCTTATGTAAGAAAAGGTCTATAGCAGTACCAAAGTTAACCATCTGAACACCATGTCATCCAAAGCAAGAAAAGGGCATCTCTATTATGAAACTTCTCAGAAGAGTCCTGAGAATAACTATCTTAGCCTTGGAACACATGTGCCACTCCAGGAGTTAAGAATGGAATAAAATCGCTCAAAGTCACACAGATTCTACTATACACAGGGGGTTATTTGAAAAAGGAAAATGGATATTAGAGAAGCAACCAACAGCTACTCCTAAAAACAGTTTTGGGCAGATAAACATCCACGCACAAGTTTCTGTAGCGTATGCCTTTTCCAGTATGTTTTCATCAACCTGGGATTTGCTCATTTTCTCTCCAAAAAATAAATTTTTTCTTTAAATGTATTATCTAGCTATAACATCTAGCTCTGATCTTGAGGCTCACCAGATGACCTGTCTTCTTCATCAGGCTCATAGACAGCTTCTCACAGTTCAGTATTTATGGGCAAATAAAACTTTAGTCCAGTATAGAATTTTTCATAAAACTTGCCTTTTGGAGAAGGAGCGGTTGGAAACAAACAGTGGTAAGTTGTCTGTAACACACACACAGGATATCCTACGGGCAATAGTAACAAAGCCTCTCTGTATTGTTGGAGCGAGTTCTTCAGTCCACTGTCTGGTCTTGTTCTGCTCTTGCAGGAAGAACTTTCCTGTACATTTTAATCTTCTCCATGGTCACAGGTACTGCACTTTGGGGAGGCTTCTCCTTT
>NW_022314139.1:0-2585 GCF_002776525.5 Piliocolobus tephrosceles
TGTTTACTCTTGGGAAAGTTGAGAATGATAAATCACTCCTCACAGAAAATTGACTTTTTTCCTGTTAAACAGTATTTTTAGATAATTTCCTTATTGTCTTGGTGAGGCAAGCCAGATTGAGTCAGAGGAGAATGTTTAATGGAATATTGCAGAAAGTTGTCTTATTTCTTCACTTTTGTGAATGGACACAGAAGCTGTGCCTATTCATTTCATGGATTCTAGGTTAACTTGTACAGAAAGTCACCATACTGTTCTTTGAAATGCACACGTTTTAGGTTAATTTACAAACTACTTGAAAAGTTAGGCATTGCCTTCATCTTCCTTTCATTTAAAATATACTGTAATGGCATAAAAATATTCAGATCTGATAGAGCATGTACATCCAAAATAGAGAGCTGAGAAAATTATCTTGATCCTACCATGAGATTTTTAAAACAATTTCACTGAGAGATAATTCACATGTCAGACAGTTCAACCATTTAAAATGTAGAACTCAGTGTCTGTTAGTATATTCACAGCATTGTGTTATCATCAGCACAATCAATGCTAGAACATTTTCACCACTCTGAAAAGCAACCCCACATCTCTTAGCCATGACTGCAACCCCTCTCCACGTCTCTCCACCTACCCCTACCCCATGTCTCTCCACCTGCCCCTACCCCATGTCTCCACCTACCCCTACCCCATGTCTCTCCACCTACCCCAGTTGTAGGCAACCACTGTCCACTTTTGTCTCCATAGATGTATATGGTCTGCATATTTTATATACACAGAGTCATACAATATGAAGTCCTTTCTGACTGGCTCTTTCACTTAGCAGAATGTTTTCAGAATTTTATCCATGTTGTAGCACATATCAGTAGTTTATTCCTTCTTATTGTCTAATAATAGTCTATTTCATGGCTACACCAGTTTTCCATTCATTCGTCAGCTGATGGACCTTTAGGTTGTTTCCACTTTTTGGCTATTATGAAAACAGCTGCTGTGAACATTCATTTACAGGTTATTGTATGGATGTATGTTTTTATTTCCCTGCCATTGGACTTTATCCTCAGCGTTAATTGGGCAGATGTCAGCCCCAGTTTTACCCATGCTGTCCTTCCTGCCTTCTCAGTTCCTGCTCATCTAGCCTCATTCATTCAGACCTGGCAGGCAATTTCCTCTTCATGAAGCTTTCTCTGACTCTTCTGACTCTCACTGACCTTTCATCTCAGCACTTGTTGCCCAGTCTGCAGAACAACTTAGCCCTTAATTTGACATGGCTTTTATTTTTGATGGAAGATAATTTTGTCTCATCATAAATTTGCTTAAAGGGAAAATAATATCTGACATGCATGTCACCTATCCTTGTATAAATTGAAAATATTTTAGCTTGGCAGCTTTTAGCATAGAACAAAATATACCATACCAATTATTTCTTCTTTGAGACATTAACACAGTAAGTCTTTTATTCTAAGTGTATTTTTAGCAATTAAAGATGAAATTAAAACCAATTAGTCTAATAGAGGAGAATTGTTCAATCAAATGCTCATGTTTTTCTCAGTATGAAAAAAGAATCTAAATTTGCCTTCCGTCACTATGTAGCCAAAACTGTATTTCTGGATGGTTGCCAGTTTGTCAGCTGAACAGTTCTGGCTGCAGCTTGTCTGATGAATGATAGCACAGCCCCTTAATCCGAGCGCTCAGCAGAGTACTCATGAAAGCAGTGCCACAGCAACAGCTTCTGGGAGGGAATTGATTCAGAAGCCTTGATTTAGCAATAGAGTCCAGGGTTTTCAGCTCCGTGGCTCAGCCTGTCTCTGCTGGTCATGTCGGTTATGTACTACTCAATTCAGGAGGTGCTGTTTACATTGTAGTACATACATGACTGTTGCCCACTGAGTCATATGGAGAGAAAAGTAAGCTATAAATTATGCGCTCCCCGTTTGCTGCCACTTTCAGTGGTGTGAATAATGATTCAGTGCAACTATAGGAGACCACTCCCATTGGAATGCCACCTGCCTAACGTGTACAATTGTCAAGATATAAAAAAGTAAAAATTACCATGCTAATAGCAAATATTATCTGTAGCTTACTATGTACATGGACTCTGGCTAATTTTTGTGTGTATATTTTTAGTAGAGACAGGATTTCGCCATGTTGGCCAGGCTAGTCTTGAACTCCTGACCTCAAGTGATCCACCTGCCTCGGCCTCCCAAAGTGCTGAGATTACAGGTGTGAGCCACCACACCGGCCTAATATTTTAAATATTATCAACACTAACAATGTTATTTTCTTTAATGTGGCCAACAATTTATAACTCAATGAAGTGGTTCTAATTCTTTGTCTTTAAGCTATGTAAAGCCAATTTAATTCTCCAACACACATCTGCACACATGGTATCCATTTAAATATTTAAAGATAACTATTTGGGGAAATCGCTTTAAAGCCTTATTTTACCCAGAACTTCCAAACTACTGTTACAGCTTGATTTATGAATTAAATGTAAAAACAAATAGTAGAACAACAAAAAGCATTCTAGAAAGCTTGAAAAAAAATATCAGTTTATAATTATTTACTCTCTGAGTTGGAAAGAACTTTCAAAG
>NW_022314140.1:0-837 GCF_002776525.5 Piliocolobus tephrosceles
AAATCACAAGCATTCCTATACACAAATAATAGAGAGCCAAATCATATGCACCAATAATAGAAAGCAAAATCACGAGTGAACTCCCATTCACAATTGCTACAAAGAGAATAAAATACCTGGGAATCCAACTTACAAGGGATGTGAAGGACCTCTTCAAGGAGAACTACAAACCACTGCTCAAGGAAATAAGAGAAGATACAAACAAATGGAAAAATATCCCATGCTCATGGATAGGAAGAATCAATATTATGAAAATGGCCATTGTGCCCAAAGTAACTTATAGATTCAATGCTATCCCTATCGAGCTACCATTGACTTTCTTCACAGAATGGGCAAAATCTACTTTAAATTTGATGTGGAACCAATAAGCCCCCAAAGTCAAGACAATCCTAAGCAAAAAGAACAAGGCTTGAGGCATCACACTACCTGACTTCAAAGGACACTACAAGGCTACAGTAACCAAAACAGCATGGTACTGCTACCAAAACAGATATACAGACCAATGGAACTAAACAGAGGTCTCATAAATAACGCCACACATCTGCAACCATCTGATCTTTGACAAACCTGAGGAAAAACAATGGGGAAAGGCTTCTCTATTTAATAAATACTGTTGGGAAAATTGGTTAGCCATTTGCAGAAAACTGAAACTGGATCCTTATCTTATACAAAAATTAACTCAAGATGGATTAAAGACTTAAACCTAAGACCTAAAACCATAAAAACTCTAGAAGAAAACCCAGGCAGTACCATTCAGGACACAGGCATAGACAAAACTTCAGGACTAAAACACCAAAAGCAATGGCAACTGAAGCCAAAATTGACAAATGAGATCTA
>NW_022314140.1:847-2736 GCF_002776525.5 Piliocolobus tephrosceles
GGGCAGGTCACACTCAAGACCTAGAAATTTAACTGCTGCCTTGAATACAGTCACCTTCAGAATAGTTAATACAACTTTCTGGGATTAACAGGTCGGTCACCTAGGCCGACCCTCTTGCTAACCAATTTCTCTTTCACTTAAGGTCAACAGCTAGGGCCAGGCTTTGGGGATTAGCAGACAATCTCCAAACATAAATTTGGAGAAAGCTGCTTTCCATAAAAAACAATGGATCAACTAAATAGATCTACCCTAGAGTTTTATTCAACCCACCCACTATGACAGTTCCAAACACAAGGCAGGTTTTTGAATTGACCTGTTCTCCCTTAAGATGTGTTTGTAATTATGGGTTGAAAGTGGCCAAAGGCAAAGATATTAGAGTTTATGCATAGAACATCTTACATCAGGGCTGAACCTTGGACTCAACAATCCAGATAAGAAATGCTGAATGAAAATTAGCCAACGAGGGTCATGGGAGCACAGCTCTCATGGACAGACACATTAGCACACTGAGGAATAAGCCATGCCAGGAATCAAATTAGAATGTGCAAAGCTTGTCAGATTTTTCTAAAGAATGCCATTTGCTCTGCAGTTTTAAAATCATACCAAATTAACCTCTGGGTCCATATGACCTAAAGGGCTTTGCAAAACAACAACATATTTACAGCCTCAAGTAATGAAGAAGTCAAAAAAGCTCCAGAGAGAATGAGCTGAGAAGGTGAATGTAAGCACAGCCAACCAATCAGTAAAAACTTCCCAGCACAAACACTCACCAAGTGCATCCCCAAGGTTGAGCTGCCAGATGTTATGTTTGAATGAAAGCCAAACTAAGGTTTGGGAGAAAGCTTGCCAGACAGAGGAAAAGTTACTCTTACATATTTAAAAAAAAAAAAAATGTTCTCCAGAATGAGTGATTTCTCTTTGGGACGACAGTCAAATGCTTCTCCCAGAGAGAGAGGTATCTTAGACTACTTTTCAGCTAATGGTTAAGAGTTGAAGACTGTGCCAACTTACCCTGGCATCTGTGACCTTGAATTTCCTTAGGATATACTGTGGCGTGTTGTACTCAGCCATGGGACCTACAACAAAGTACTGGTATCTTACAGACTGTTCTGCTGGCCAGTATTGGTGACATTTCTCCTAAAAGGAGAGAAGATTAATGTTAAACTACGCAAAGTATAAAGAACATTTTGTCTGTCTGTCTATCTATCTAATTTCCTTATCCCATTAATAAAATTTCAAAATTCAAGGCAATTCCAATTGCATATGACTCACTTTTTCTTTGAAACAATGAGCTGCCTTCATAGGGAAACCCTTTGGTTCAGTATTTGCCCATGGGATCCAGCACAGTACCTGGCAGATAGTAGCTGCTTAATATACATGAGTTGAATTGAATACTTTGATAGGGTAAGCATCTTCACACCTACAAGTTATCCAAATAATTACATCAGTCCTTGGACAATGCTGGCCATGACAACAATACATTGCACCACTATGGTTTGGAATGAAGAGAACCATCATTATGGGCATAGAAACGTCTGAATTGATTTGTTGCAATCTTACTTGTCAAGGAAACGGGGGTGGGGGGCAGGCCATTTTAATGACTTGGCTAAACCCTGCAGAGTCAGTGGCCACATCAGAGTAAGTCAGTTACTTTCCTAGTCTGATATTCTCTTTGTTCTCTCTGGGGGCTCTAAAAATTGGGCTTTAGCTGCACTTCTATTTAATTGACACAAAGAAGACAGAGAGAAAATATCTGAGGCAAATACGAAAAAATGCTCACATGAAGTCAATCTAAGAGGTATCTCTAAATAACATTAGGTCATAATAGTAGAGTAGTATTAATAAATAGTAGAAACCTTAAGTATTTCTAATACTATTTTATGTGTATT
>NW_022314141.1:0-5051 GCF_002776525.5 Piliocolobus tephrosceles
GTCCATCTTGGGCCTGGAATTAACCTGGGAGCTGATGTCCACCTGGGCCCTGGGTGTTCCCAGGGACTTGGGTCCATCTGGCCCCAGTAAACATCAGCCTGGGGCCTAGTTGTCCATTTAGAGACTTGAGTTTTCACTTAGGCCCTGAAGATCACCTGGTACCCAGGTGTCCACCTGGGAAATCAGGCACTAGGTTTACACCCGGGCCGCAGGTGAACAGTAGGCCCTAAGAGAACTCCAGACCATATTTAAACATCGAGTCCCAGGTGGACGCCCAGGCCCCATGTATACACCAGGCCCCAAGTAGACAGTGGACGCCAGCTGAACATCAGCCCCAAAGTTGACACCCATACTACAGGTGGATATCAGGCCCCAGGTGAATACCTACGCTTCAGGTGTTCATCAGTCCCCAGGTGAACATAAGGCCAAGAGATGGACATCAGGCCTCAGGTGCACATCTGGCTCCAGGTAAACATCAGGCCTGAGGTGGATACCCAATCCCCAGGCGGACATCAGAGGCCAAGTTGACACAAATAATTCCCAGGGGTGTCACTTCCCAGTGGACATCCAGGCTCCAGGTAAATACCCCAGCCCCACCATAACCGTAACCACCATACCGACAAATGGTAGGTCTAAATACCATCATGCTCATTGCACACAAAAGGATGCTTAGCTATTTTATTCAAAATACAACTTCATTTGTCACTCTGAGCAGCAATGTGCAGAGAGGAAAAGAAAAACCAGGCCTCAAGGAATCCATCCAAAATGAGTTAGATATTACAAGGGACAGAAATCCCCAAATGAAATGTTATAGTTGACTTAGAATAGTCTAAAACCCATTAATTTTCTTGCGTGTTTGATCCAAAGCATTCTTTCTAGAGACTGAACCTAGAAAGGATTACTAAACACTGGAAGTCTTGTTCCAGTCTGGATCCCACACTGTTGAACATCTGTGGGTACTACACCACATTATACATGGCACTGGCATGACCTGTGTGCATTGAATTTTCTAATACTTGTTCATCTCTGGCATACTTTATATATATAGATATATATTACATATATGACATACATACACACAAGTACACACACTCACAAAGTATATAAGGGTAGGATAGTATAATTGTGCAATAACGTTTTTATGAAAGTGGTGCAAAGTGGATTGCTTTGGCGTCCTGCTGGAATATGCCTCCATTGGCAGAAATAAGGCTTTCAAAACTAGTCGTTCTCATTTTTCTCTAGCAACTGGGAATATTAAGAATTGAAGATGTGTTGGTATAAAAATAATCATAATAATCACAATAAAGTAGTGTTAACAATTATATCACAAGATATAATAGACATTATAGATATTATAAGATGTCAGAAAAAGTCATAAAATCTTTGAAATGATTGACACGTTAAATGCGGCCCCTTGTGCTGCCCTGGGGCGCCTCTCTAGCTGGGTTCTTAGCGGTGCTCGCCCTGCTCCACCTGCTCATCCCAGGTTCCTGCGCCCCCGGAGTCGTGCCATGGGAGCGAGGTCCTTTGCCGTGGCCCTAGACAAGGACAATGAGGAGGGGGTGCACGTGGAGTCTCCACGGAAAGGCTGGACTCTGGGCAGGAGACTTCGCGGATGGGCGCAGCCTCATCTGCAAGCCTTGATCATTGCCCGGTGCCTGCTGCGCCCTGCCAGCTCCGCGGCTGTGGAGCCAGGCCCGCGCTGCAGGCTCTCGGCCCTGCCTGCGGACCCTCTGTCCTTTGTCTTGACCGTGGGACCCGGGCTTCAGCTGACCCACGGTTCCCAAAATTAGATGACCATGGGCTGGTGTCTGGGACTGGGTCGTGGGCCTTGTGCTCTGGCCGCCGCGTCACCAGCGCCAGGCCTCCCCGCGGTGCTGCTGGCGATGCAGGATGCACGGGCTCGGGCTCTGCTTGGTCGCCTGTCGCTGCGAACCCCGTCACCTTCCATCGCGGCCACCACGCTGCCCGTTAATCAGCCGTGGTCTGCAGCCTTCCTGGGACCCCTCCGGCCACAAGGAGGCATCACTCACATCCACTTGCAACACCAGGGCCCAGCTGTTGTTGAGTGAGCGCTGGCGCTGCCTTTCTTACCCAAGCAAGTGGGGATCCCCCAAACCAGGGGCCCACGCCGCCTACACCTCCGCAGGGGCTGCTGTGCAAGAGTCTCCAGCCAGCCAGCTCTGGCTTGTGAGGGGGACTTTCCGCTCCACAAGAAGATCACCCTCAGCAGGGATACACGGCTACAGAGGATGCAGCCGACACCTTCCAAAGTTTGTGGAGACTCTTCTGCCACACCAAAACTTTCATCATCAGCTGCGATGCCGACTGGGACTTACAGACCCCTCCAGGATAGGGACCAGCGGTGCCTTTCCTGGGAACCTGCAGTGCTGAACAAGTGCAGACCCCCAATTCGTGTTCCTCCTCTGCCACCGTTCCACATCCAAGGTTCTCTCACCATTTCGAAGCAGGAAAAATCAAAAGAAACTGAAATCAGAAAGAAAGAGAGAGAAAGAGAGCCATGAGCAAAAAAACAACAACAACAAAAAAAAAAAAAGAGCAAAACTTTTGGAAACCATTAAATATCCCAAAGCTAATAACATATTGTTATCTCTTTAAACCTTCTGCACTTCTTCCATGATGAATGATTTTTTTTTACCACTGGCAATTACTAATTATTAAATTATGTAGCATTAATGAAGAGAAAGTGAATCATATGTGGGAGTGTAATTTGAATTACACGAAGCATTTCATATTAAAAAAATTGTCCAATTTTTCTCCATGGATTAACAATTAAAGAGAAATTTTCAACATTGCTGAGTTAATGTCTCCAGAAATAATTAGATGTGAATAACCAGGAGTCTCATCATCAGCACCTCCTTGAGCCGATTTCTATCAGGTAGGGGGAGGTTCAGGGAGCCTGCTGAGGTTATCTCATGAATCCCCATCAAATCCGAATCTGGAACCCTCCAGGGGAGAATGAATGGGCTAAGCACGTCGACTGACGCAGGCATGGCCTGGCTGCAGCCCAGAATGATCCCATGGGCATGGAGTCAGCTGAAAGTTCACTGACCCGTGGAAATCTGCCTCCCTCCTTTTAAAGAGCGGTGACCTTCCATACTTTTGAATGGCCTGGGGCTCCTTCAAGGTGATCCCGCTTTCAAGGACACCTGTCAACAGGTCCAGGGGAAATTCCGAGGTGGAGCCCATGCAGGGCACTGGCGTACCCTGGAGCAGACGGAGTGAACGTGTGTCACTGAGGGCACACAGTCCAATGGTGAAAGAAATAATGGTGTCCTGGCATGTGGCCGGGGGAAGGGGGGCACAGGTGACCTACCCATGAATGCCAGGGAAAATCAAAGAACATCTGGGATCTAGCAGCGGGCCAAAAGTTTCAGGGGGTCATTCCACCCAGGAGCAGAGGGGGTCTCATTCTCAGGAAAGAGACTCGGGATGCAGAGGAAATGGGACAGTACCTGTTCCAGAAGACAAGGACCTGTCTTTCAAAGGAGGAGGGAGGCAGAGCGCTCAGAAGCGTCAGTGAACTTTCAGCTGACAGCACGCCTTGAGGCCTATGGGAAGATTGTGGGCTGCAGCGAGACCCTGCCTGCCTCACTACATGTGCTCAGCCCATGCATTCTCACTCGGACGGGTCCAGAATGGGATCTGAAGTGAAGTCTTAGACCCCAGCAGGTGCCC
Source organism: Piliocolobus tephrosceles (assembly GCF_002776525.5). Taxonomy (NCBI): domain Eukaryota; kingdom Metazoa; phylum Chordata; class Mammalia; order Primates; family Cercopithecidae; genus Piliocolobus; species Piliocolobus tephrosceles. The sequence continues at coordinate 3,700 of NW_022314141.1, forward strand.
TGAAGCTCCCCTCACCCAGAAGAAATCAGTTCAAACCGAAGCAGGTTTGGAGAGAAAAACAATCATCACAGCGATCTCCAGGAAGTGTCTCCCTGATGGACTGGGAAGTGATCCTAAAGAAAGACATCCAGCCAGACCAAGAAACATCCACGTGCCTCAAAAACGGGGGATACACAGCCAGAGGGAGCAGGGGACAGAGCCCAGGTGGGATACAGGACTGTGCCACCACCATGGGTTTGAGGGGAAGGGTGCGAAAAGGACGGCTTGTCCAGTGAGACCAGCATTCCTGTGACAGGGATGGTGGACATCTCCCATTCCTGGCTTCCTCTTTCAGCCTGTGTCTTGGAGTAGCTTCTTTTCTCAGAGAGGAGCCCTGAAGAGATACCACCAACTTCTGTGATGTGGGCCTGTTTCACTCCCGAAGGACAATATGCCCCCATGCTGCTTTTGTACGTGGCTACAGGGCTTTCGTTTTGCTCACTGAAAAGAGGCAGCACGGGCTGGGGATGCGATTTCAATTGCTCCGGGAGCCACACATCTCCTCATGTAGTCCAGGCCTTCACAAACACAAAGTGGAACCTCTGTGAAACCAGTTGACAAGCGGACACATGAGGCAGGCACAGATGCAGAGTGAGGCTCAGGAAAGACAGGTCGACAGGAAAGAAATCGCTTTTTGGCACAAAGGGTGTTTTTCTCCAAACACACACCCAAGCGCGCGCACAAACACACACACACACCCCAACCAAAAGAGAGAGGGCAAGGAACTGACAGAGTGAGAGACAGAGAGAGAATCTAAAATGGGACACACACAAACACATAGACACACAGACAGGCATACGGCAGTGGTACACAAACACACACCCCCAGGCAGCCGCTGAGACTACTGCGTTCGGCTCTCCACCGAGAACGCCCGCGGTTGAGAGATCAGTCCACGGGTCAGCAGGCCGACCCGTCCTCGAGGTTACGGGTGGCACGACTTCTGGGGAGACTCACCCGAACAGCGTCCGGGCGGACCTGAGGCTGGGATGCGGCGCTGCTTCGCCCGCCTCCATCCCGCCTGTGCTTTCGACATCCCGGTCCGCCCTTTGCCAGGACTCCTGGCATCCGGAGACAGTCCTGCCGACCCCAGGGAGAGGTCAGGCTGGAGCCTCGGAGCCCCGCCACCCAAGCACTGCCACGGAGGGTTACTGTTTGCCAGGCCTCAGGGCGTGGTTCCTATGACAACCGTGGGAACCACTGTGACGCGAGCACCCGCTGGCCACCAGCACCCGCTGGCCGCTCGCGCATGCGCATTGGCTTCCCAGCACCGCGCTCCGCTGCCAGCAGTCAGGCTGCGTCCCCTTTAAAGGATG